>NC_056002.1:102044335-102347746 GCF_018446385.1 Zingiber officinale
ATGGGGTTTCCAAACATCAAAACCTAGGGCACCTAGATTGCTCCAACAATCTCCCCCTTTTTGATGTTTGGCAACCTGTTTAAGTTAGGGAAACATAAATGCAATACATATGTAAATAAATATGCAAATCAACTCATGCATAAATAATGGAACCTAAATCCCTAGGCTCCCCCTTCACCTAAGCTCTCCCTTGAGCTAGGATTTCCCACAAAGGTAAACTTCTCCCCCTTTGCCTAAACAATCGCTCCCCCTTCACCTAAGCTCCCCCTCGAGCTAGGATTTCTTGCAAAGGTGTATAGGTTTCCCACTTAAACCTAAACTTCTCCCCCTTTGCCATACATCAAAAAGAGCTCCAACAATATCCCAATTGTTGAAAACATGTCATCCAAATTGACTCTAAACTCATGTATTTATCTCCCATGGATCTCATACATTTAAACGAGTTGACACGGTCAAGAACAACGTTGAAAAATACTATTAGGCTCGTATCAGTCGACTGAACTAGGTACCAGTCGACTGCCTCCTTCGATTTCCACTCACAGAACCTTCTGTGTTTGAAATACACTGTTACCAGTCGACTGGCCTCATCAAAATGAGCTTACAGAGACATTCTGTGCTCAAAAACATTGTTACCAGTCGACTGGTAACTGTACCAGTCGACTGGTACTCTTTTTGGGCAAAAATCAACCTTTTTTACTTACTTTCAGAAATACGCCAAAAATTCCACAGACCTCCAAAAAATTTCAAATTTTGTGGAGAGGTCTATTTTATCCATATATACATGGGAAAAATATATATATAAAATATATTTATCACAGATCCCAAGATTGACACAAAGTTCAAAATTAGCTAAATAGTTCAATTGAACATTGACCTAAAGTCCTAGTTTTGGCTTCCTCTTGATGTATCTGCCCATACTAAACCACAATACTTCCCTAGCATGGGTTTATATGATATCTATACATCAAAAACTAATTTTTATGTAATATGAACCCAATTCATATTTCCATGCACGAAACACATCTCAATTGTGCCAACCCACTAGGTTAGAGGCTTAAGTCTGTCTCCTAACCACTTGGCACATTTGATAACCCATCTACCATGGGTCCCAGAGGCTCTTCCTAACCTTAGAAATCTTAACCTTAGTCACCTCCCTTGGTGACTCATCCACTATGGCTAGGCCACTTCGGTGCACCTCGAGTGACACTTGGCCTACTAAACTCACCTGCTTAACCTTTGACACATTGTCTTTGGTTAATTTCTTCTTGTCCTTAACCTTGGACACCTCATCCTTGCCATAATTATATGTCACCCCAGCATACTCCTTTTTATTGGCCTTGGATGACTCTCCCTTGTCCTTGGTCACACCTCCCTTACTAATATCATGTGCTACCTTAGCACTTGCCCTCCTTTTGGTCTTGAAGGGACCTAATTTGACATTTTTAGTTCTTTGACTGCCCAAATACATGTCAAGTCCTTTAGGTCCAATAATGAACCTCTCTAGGACTTTCTCCATTTCCTCAAGCTTTGCCTTCAAGACTTGATTTTCTAATTCTAGGGTTCTAACCCTAAAGTCAACATGTCCACCTTGGACATGCCTAGACCTACCCACCTTCCTAGGCATATGTCTCCCTTTCTTGGGATTAATGCTTAGGTTTTCACCCACTTTCCTTCCCTTAGGCAAAGTGGTTTGGGTCTTAATAGGTCCACCCTTAGTGTATGAATTCTTAGGGTCTTAATAATGAACCTCTCTAGGACTTTCTCCATTTCCTCAAGCTTTGCCTTCAAGACTTGATTTTCTAATTCTAGGGTTCTAACCCTAAAGTCAACATGTCCACCTTGGACATGCCTAGACCTACCCACCTTCCTAGGCATATGTCTCCCTTTCTTGGGATTAATGCTTAGGTTTTCACCCACTTTCCTTCCCTTAGGCAAAGTGGTTTGGGTCTTAATAGGTCCACCCTTAGTGTATGAATTCTTAGGGTTATCTACCGTGTTAACCCTATTCCTATCATTATACCTATATCCATGATTATGCTTGGGTAAATAATCTACATTATTTATAACAAGCATATAAGAATTAAAGCTTGGATCAAGCTTCAAAATAGGGATTACCTTCCCTTTTACCTTTGAAGCTCCCCCTTGACTTGTGCTCCTCTTCTTTTCCCATTTCTTCAAGTGCGCTAATTTCTTGAGCTCTCCTCTCCTTGGGCACTTTGTGTGGTAGTGACCCCACTCACCACATGTAAAGCACCTAATGTGCTTCTTCTCCTTCTTCTTCCTACAACTCACATTAATTTCTAAATTAACTTTAGTGAGTTTAGGGTTTACCTCCTTTACCTTCTTGAGCGAAGGACACCTACTCTTGTAGTGCCCCATCTTACCACACTCAAAGCATTTGATGTGATCCTTTGTGCTCTTCTTGGTAGTTGAGGTGGATGGTTGAGCTTCCAAGATCTCCTCTTCCTTGGATTGCTCTTCTTCCTCTTCACTTGAAGATGTGGACGATTCCACTTCTTCTTCCCTTGAAGATGTGGATGATATCTCCTCATCTTCCTTCTCCTCCTCGGATGTTGAGCTCGTGTCAACATTCGATTGGTCCTTCTCTTCTTGGACCAATGAGTCCTTCTCCTTGGGTTCCTCCTCTTCTTGGATTTGTGTAGGACTCTCATGAAGCGCAATTACCTTTTTCCAAAAGTCACTTGCATTCTCGTATTCACCTACATTCAATATCGCATTAGGAGATAATAAATTAATTAAAATTCTAGTTACCTCCTAGTCCGTCTCCGATTGCTCCCTTTGCTCATCGGTCCAATATTGACGTCGGAGACGCTTTCCCTTCTTGTCCGTTGGAGCTTTAAACGGTTCCTCCAACGCAATCCATTGGTTCCAATTCATTTGGAACCACATCTCCATGCGCTTCCTCCAATAGTCGAAGTCCTCGCGCTCGTATGGATGTGGGATTCGGATGTCCCATCCGAGAGGTCCCTCCGACTCCATCTTCTTCCTCTAGCCGCTCTCTTGGCGATTAGTCCAACAAGAGCTCACCTAGCTCTGATACCACTTGTTGGGACTTTGACGTCGCTAGAGGGGGGGTGAATAGCATTTCACCCAAATCGATTGCTTCCTATAATGTTAGTTCACAGTGGAAATACAAAAACAAATACTAATAAGAGAAAGCAAACCTAACACGTTGATTTAATGTGGTTCGGAGATAAAGCTTCTACTCCAGGGCTGCCCGTAAGGTGGACGATCCCGATCCGTCGGTGGATGACTCCCCGGAAAACCTCCGGCTAGCTCAAGCTCCTTGTCGGTGGAGAAACCTCGCCACAAACACTTGAATACAAGCACTCCAATCACACAAAGGCTTAGGAGACTCTAATAGGCTTTAACCAAGTCTATTTCGTCAACCATGCCCAAGCACCGTGAGCTCTATTAAATAGAGCTCGAGAGGAAAACACTAAGCGGTTTCCCCGTTAACAGTCGACTGGTGTATACACCAGTCGACTGGTCCTTTAAGTGAAGACCGTTATCCAACGGTCAACTACCAGTCGACTGCAACAGTGTACCAGCCGACTGCTATAGTGTATCATTTAATTGCTACAGAATAATGCATAGAGACGTTAACTATTATCATAGTGAAACCGAAACCATAAGATTATTCCATCAACAAACTCTTTCTCTTTGGACTTGCACTCACACTACTTCCCTCTCACTTCTCTCCTGCTGTCTCTCCCATCCTTCATGTCTTCCTCGAGTCTTCCTGCCTTCTTGTCCTTGTCGTCGGGTCTTCCTTTGCCAAGAGGCACCTCCGGGACTTCATCCATTGCCAAGTCACACTTGGACTTACGTTGCCAAGACTACATACTTGGACTTACACCGCCAAGACTCATCCTTGGACTTACACCGCCAAGACTCATCCTTGGACTTACACCGTCAAGACTCATCCTTGGACTTTTCTCCTCTACCAAGATTACACTTGGACTTTCCTTATTGTACATGTATCCTGCACACTCACAATACATATCAAATACAACAATAAACCTAACTTAAACCTTTGCCCAAATATCAAAACCTAGGGCACCTAGATTGCTCCAACAAGCTTCAAGTCCTCGCCTTGTTATGTACGATTTGAGAAATTTCAAGGTGTTTTGAAGATGAAGGAAAAACTCGTAAAGATATCCGTTAATGGCGTTGAAGCTGGATTCAACATGTATTTGGACCATAAAGGGGAAGCCTTCTTCCTCAGGGATGCTGAAGATGGAGAACAAGAATTTTTCATGTCACCTCCAACTTCTGGGGATGAGACAGAGGGGAGAACGAAGAATGACCAATTTGAGAAGACACAGAGTTTTTATGTTGAGGGTGGACAGAAGGAAATGGTCACCCAGGTGGATAATGAAAATGATAAGCTTGTGACAATGAGCTCCAAGGGATCTACAATCCTTGGCTTTGTATTTGACTTGCTTGGAAGTGCAACAACACTCCTCTCTAAGCCTCCAAGATCTGGTGCGTATCGATGAGCTCGGTGGAGAAGAAATCTGTGAGCGATATCTGGAACAATGCACGCGAACCCTTTTTATCAGGCTCACAACGGCTATATTTTCAAGCTTAATCGACTAGTCTAATCGATTAAGCCTTCCTAACCGATTAGGAATCTTTCTGTTCGCGCGAGAACAAGATGCAAGCGCTTAAGCCTTCCTGCTTAATCGCTTACCGAATCTTCTTTGCCTTTTGCGAAGACAGGCTTAAGCGATCATCCCGATCGCTTAAGCTTCGAACAGAACCATTCTGTTCGAAGCAAAAAGCACCGTAAGCGATTACTCTAATCGCTTACCATGTCTTAATCGATTACACTAATCAATTAGACAACATTTCTCGTGATTTTAAGCTTAAGTGACTACCTTAGTAGCTTAAGATATGGTAATCGACTACCATAGTCGATCATCAAACCCTAACTTCCCAATTGAAGTCTAGGGTTCCTTTATCCAACATCTGATCAACCATGACCTATTGGGACTCCTCCTTGCTTGGCATCTGGTCGACCTTGACCTGTTAGGACTTCTTTGTCAATTGTCCGGTCAATCCTTTGACCCACTTGGACTTTCTTTCTCGTGCCAAGTGTCCGGTCCTTCATGATTCACTTGGACTTTCTTCCACCAGATGCCCGATCATCCTTGACCCTTCCGAATTTCCTTGTGCCAAGTATCCGATCACTCCTTTGACATACTTGAACTTTCTAATACCAGGTGTCCGGTCAACCTTGATCCACCTGGATTTCCACGTGCCTGGTTTCACTCACCAGACTTTTCCTTCTGTCTAGCTTTACCACTAGGACTTTCCTTCTGCCTAGCTTGACTCACTAGGGCTTTCACCTGACTTCACTCACCAAGATTTTTCCACTGTCTGGCTTTACTCACCAGGACTTTCACTCTGTTTGGCTTTACTCACCAGGGCTTTCACACAGCTTCACTCACTAGGATTTTTACCTGACTTTACTCATCAGAATTTTCATCTGCCTGGCTTCACTCATCGGGACTTTCATCTGCCTAGCTTCACTCACCAGGACTTCTAACATCAAGTGTCCGGCCAACACTGACCCACTTGGATTTTCATCATCTGCCAACATCTTCGTTGGACTTGTCCTTCCCTAACCTCCAGTTAGGACTTCCCAGTCAAGTATCTAATCAACCTTGACCTACTTGACTCTTCTTCACATCAAACTGGTCAAAATTAACTAGAGAAAAATTGCACCAACAATCTCCTCAAATCGATTGCGCCAGCAATCTCCAACCATTGTCAAACATCGAAACTTAAACGTCAAGACTCAAGCTTGCTTGAGCCAACTCAAGCTTAGTCAACCTTGACCTAGGGAAATTGCACCAACAATTTTTGCCCTATTTATTTTAAATTTATCTAATGTAAATCTATCCAAACTGCATTCAGTTCCTAAGATTCTCAGTTTTTTCGCCTGAAGAGGAAGGCCTCCATCATTTTTTTTACACATATCTTCTTGGAATTCTGATAACTGCATAAATAACTGGTGTTTTCAAGGTTAGTTGCAGAATCTGCAAACATGTTTACAGGCAAATGATGATCGAACCATTCCACACCAAAAAGATTTTTCTATATCAAACCTGAGCTTGGCCACCAAATACATCAATTTACAGGGCGGAGGATGATCGTCCCAAACACACCACAGTTTGAGAAGGAGGAAGGGAGGTCTCAGCCAGTGCTGAATTTGATCGGGAGAATCCTATTCTTGTCTTTAGTCATTTGTTGAATCCGTCGGACGATCTGAATTCCACGCCTCCACTTTGAGATCTTGCCACAATCCTGAGCTCCACACCGACGGTCTTGGCAACTATCATCTTTTGGACATCTTAACCTACTAGGGTAGATGATGGCAAGCAAAAAGAAGAAGCCCCAAAATGTGAGGGGGCGACGTTCTTTGCTATTTAGTTTTTCTAAAAGGACACTCTTTATTGTTTTTTTTAAATTACTATTATCAATTTTATTTTTTCCTATTAATAGGGATCTTTACCGATTGCCGCTCCAAAAGTCTACATCGGATTCGTCTGGTTGCGAAGTTAGAGGTCCGACTGTGCGCTATACTGCTCCTCCGGCGGGTGCAAGGTTAGTGCTCCGCTCTTCTACCTTGTTCCCTTTTCAATCTCTCGTTAAAAGATATTACCAAGAATCAAGATTGCAAAGCTCGATCCCTTCCGCCGACCTAATAAAAAGTCGAGTGGCAAGATCTCACACCTTATCCGATTTCTCCACTGCCGTAAAATCCCTATATTCTTCCCTCCTTCCCCGATCGCCTTCCGGCCTCTTGTTCTGCGCCAGCGGCCTTTTGACGTCACCTACATTCTTTTTACTATCTCGGTGAAGTTCTTGTGCGTCCTATTGATATGTAATTTTTATTTTTTATTTTTTCTGAAAAAAAATGATTTCAGAGTTCTCCTCCTTACCGTAGTAGTTCATTGGATTGTTGTCTAACATTTCCTGGGATAAGAAAGTCTATACAGAAATTGAATGCTACAACAAGTTGACTCTTACAATTTCTCATAGATAACAAAAAAATATTTTGTTAGGACACACATTCTTTTATTTCTCGTGCTTTTATGAGAGAGATTGGTAGACTACCTACTCTTAGACCACGGTGACTGACCATCGCCCTACCATTCGGTAATACATTAAACGTCACTCAGGAGGTCAGAGGATGCCCATTGGACTTTGGCAACAATATACTCACGGTAGATTTATTAGTACTGGAAATGGTCGAGTTCGACATTATCCTTGGCATGAATTGGCTGTCAGCATATCATGCCACGGTTGATTGTCAGGCGAGGGTGGTCACATTCCGACCGCTGAACCAACCCTCGTGGGATTTCAATGCATCAGGGATGACGGTATCTCGACTATCTCTGCGATTCAGGCTCAGAAGCTACTGTCGCATGGCTATCAGAGATTTCTATTGTCGTTAATTAATGCCAACGACAGCAGTAGTACGTTCTCAACTCTCAAACGCTCCTGTGGTCCGAGAGTATCCGGATGTATTTCCAGATGAGCTACCATGCCTGTCTCCTTGAAGGCAAGTGGAGTTTGCTATTAAGCTGATTTCGGGGACCGCACCAACATTGAAGGCTCCCTACCATATGACACCGAAAGAGTTGGACGAGCTAAAGGTCTAACTCCAGGAGTTGTTGGATAGGGGATTCATACGTCCTAGTGTGTCTTCGTGGGGTTCTCCGGTAGGATGGTACTCTGAGGTTGTGCATCGATTACAGACAACTTAATGCAGTAACCGTCAGAAATAAGTACCCCCTATCATGGATCGAGGATTTGTTTGATCAGCTCAGGGGTACATCCGTGTATTCTAAGATTGATCTGTGGTCCGAATATCATCAGCTGAGAGTTAAAGATTCTGATATTCAGAAGACAGCATTCCGTACCAGATACAGACATTATGAGATTTTGGTAATGCCATTTGGGTTTACCAATGCTCCAACGGTATTTATGAATTTGATGAACCGTGTCTTTCTGGAGTACCTAGATCAGTTTGTTATCGTTTTCATCGATGGCATTTTGATCTACTCGCGTTCCAAGGAGGATCATGCACAGCATCTTCGCATAGTCTTGGAGACTCTTCGACAACATCAACTATATGCGAAGTTCAGCAAATGTGCTTTTTGGCTATCTTCGGTCGATTTTCTGGGACACATGGTTTCTAGCCAAGGTATTTTCGTAGACCCTCAGAAGATCGAGGCTATCACTAACTAGGAACATCCGAAATTAGTTCAAGAGATCCGCAGTTTCTTGGGCTTGGTCGGATACTACAGACGATTCGTCGAGAGTTTCTCTCACATTGCTATGCCGCTGACACGCCTGACCAGGAAGAGTGTAAAGTTCACGTGGTCAGAAGCCTGCGAGACCAACTTTCAGGAGCTGAAGCGGAGATTAGTGTCGGCACCAGTTATGATTTTGCCTTCTGGAGAGGACAGATTCGTACTCTACACCGACGCTTCTCTACAGGGTTTGAGCGTTGTTTTGATGCAGCACGGCAGGGTAGTCTGTTATATTTCTCGTTAGTTGAATGAGCATGAGAAGAACTACCCAGTTTATGATTTGGAGTTGGCCGCTATTATCTTTGCTTTGAAGATTTAGCAGCATCATCTGTATGGTATAACATTTGAGATTCTCACTAATCATAAGAGTCTCAAATATCTTTTCACCGAGAAGGAACTTAATCTTCGACAGAGGAGATGGATGGAGTTCATGAAGGATTACGACTGTACCATTAGCTACCACCCGGGGAAAGCTAATGTGGTTACTGATGCACTTAGCCGGAAGTCCAGAGGGACTTTGGCTTGTCACCGAGTTTTAGTCACGCACCTGATTCAGATTTTCTCCGAGTTGGGCCTTGAGGAGCAGGGATAGAAAGAGCAGGGTATTCTTGTTACCATAGTTGCTCAGTCGTCGATCAGGACGAGGATCCGAGAGGCCCAAGCCGGTGATCAGCGCTTTCAGTCCATTGGCAGCCAGATAGCTTCCGGGCAGTAGATCGAGTTCACCCGAGATGACGAGTGTTGGTGCAATCTTAGGTCAAGGTTGACCTGGTTGACCCGATTTGAGTTGACCTGACTCGAGTTGTATTTTGATGTTTGACGAGAGTAGAAAAGTTGTATTCTGATGTGTTGACAAGAATACGAACTTGGGAGATTGAGGGTGCAATCGTTGGTCAAGGTTGACCTGGTTGACCTGACTTGAGTTGTTTCGAAAAAGTCCAAGTATGGAGACTTGGCATGGAAAAAGTCCAAGCAGGGAGCTTGGCATGGGAAAAGTCCAAGTATGGAGACTTGGCACGGAGAAGTCCAAGTATGGGAACTTGGCAAGTGGAAGTCGGAGAGGGCTCGGTAGCTTGTTCTCCGAACTGTGGTCAGAGAGGGCTCGGTAGCTCATTCTCTGGACCGGATGTGAAAAGTCCTGGTGAGTGAAGCCAGGCAATTTGGAAGTCCTGGTGAGTGAAGCCAGGCAGATTGGAAATCCCGGAGAGGAAGTGTGAAACCCTAGTGAGTGAAGCTAGGTGAAAGTCCCGGTAAGTTAAGCCGGGAGGAAAATCCAGATGGATCAAGGGTGATCGGACATCTGGTGTTGGGAAGTCCAAGTAGATCAAGGGAGTGATCGGATACTTGGCACGAAGAGGAAAGTCCAAGTGGGTCAAAGGGATTGACCGGACACTTGGTGGGGAGTCTTAGCAGGTCAAGGGAGTGACCGGATGCTAAGCATGATGTACCAATAGGTCAAGGTTGACCAGATATTGGATTGGAAGGTTTGGGATTTGGTTTGGGCAAAAACCAAGCTCTGGATCGGTCTGCAGACCGATCCAGTGATACATTTGTGAATCTGATCGGTTTGGTGACCGATCAGATAACAAACAGAAAGCGATCATGGTTCTGTGGGCTTACTGATCGGTCTGGGGACCGATCAGCATGGAGCCTGATCGGTCCCGGGACCGATCAGGAACGCTACCACCTGAGATGGGATCGGTCCGGGGACCGATCAGATTCCACACAGAGAGTTAGGCAACTCTCTGTGAAGCCTTCTGATCAGTCTGGGGACCGATCAGCACAGGGCCTGATCAGTCCCCATGACCGATCAGGCAAGCCCTAGACCGATCAGGGTGAAGCCTGATCGGTCTGGATCTAGCCGTTGTGAGTGACAACGGCTAGGTTCTGCGTCTTCTGTCTTCGTTGCAGGTTCTTCGCAGGTATAAAAGGAGGCTGAGAGCTTCTACAGTTAACTTCTTCTTCTTCTTCTTCCTTGGATTGAAGCTTCTGCTTCGGTGCTCTGAGGTTCTGAGCTTTGTTGAGCTCGCTTCCGAAGCTTCGCGTGAGCTTCCAGTCGTCGATCAGCTGCTACGTTTGGGTTGTGAAGTTGCTGCTTCATCGCCTCCGATCGACAGAGAAGGCAAGCGAGTGTTGCATTCATATTGTTGTTTGTATTTGCTTCTTGCTTTCCTTGTACTCCTTTCTTGTTGTTACAAGTATTGTGGCGAGGTTTCTCCACCCACAAGGAGCATTTATTAGCCGGTTCTCCGAGGACACATCCACCGATGGATTGATAGGCTTTGTCCACCTTACGGACACGCCGAGGAGTAGGAGTTTATCTCCGAACCTCGTTACATCGGTTTGTTTGAGGTTTGTCTTCTTTCCCTTTCGTTTCTGTGTTTATTTTCCGTTGCGCTAACACGTTTTGTAGAAACGCGACGATTTGGGGTCGGCTATTCACACCCCCCCTCTCTAGCCTCCGTACGAAGGATCCTAACAACGAGGACATTATTTTTTTCTCCGAGGTAGATTATGCGTATCTCAATCTCAGCTGGTCTTGGAGGAATTACTTCAGGAGGCTCATCGCTCTCGATTTGCGATCCACCTAGGCGAAACCCGCATGTATCGTGATTTGAGGCGTTCCTATTGGTAGAATGACATGAAGAAAGACATCGCGGAATTTGTAGCTAGATGTCTAGTCTGTCAGCAGGTGAAGGCTGAGCACCAGAGACCTGCTGGATTACTTCAAAGGATTTCTATTCTAGAGTAGAAATGGGAGCACATCACTATGGACTTTGTGATAGAATTGCCTAGGACACGACGAGGCCATGCCGCGATTTGGGTAATTGTTGATCGATTAACCAAATCCGCACATTTCCTGGCGATTCGGAAGACCGACTCTAGATCGATTGGCAGAGCTGTATTGCCGAGAGGTCATCAGATTGCATGGTGTTCCTTTGAGCATTATATCGGATAGAGACCCACGGTTCATGTCTCAGTTCTGGCAGAGCCTGCAGCAGGCCTTGAGCACACAACTCCATTTCAGTATAGCTTTCCATTCACAGACAGATGGACAGTCAGAGCGGACCATCCAGACTCTAGAGGACTTGCTGAGGTCTTGCGTTGTTGATTTTGGAGGCAGCTGGGAGGACCACCTACAATAAGTAGAGTTCGCCTACAACAACGGCTATCATTCGACTATCCAGATGGCACCGTTTGAAGCGTTGTATAGTAGATCTTGTCGGACACCCACCCTTTGGGAGGAGGTTGGGGAGGCCCAGCTACTAGGACCGCAGAGAGCTTAACAGGAGGCAGAGTTGGTCCGTACTATCAGACGGAGAATGTCAGAGGCGTAAGACCGCCAGAAAAGTTATGTTGATCGGAGACGGAGACCCCTGGAGTTCTCTACTGGCGACCATGTATTTCTAAGAGTTTCACCCACGAAATGGTTGAATAGATTTGACCTCCGAGGTAAGCTGGCTCCGCAATACATTACCTTTCCAAAGCTTGGAGAGGATTGGAGCGGTAGCGTACCGTCTGGCCCTACCACCGTCTCTAGCAGACGTTCACGATGTATTCCATGTGTCTATGCTGTGGAGATACGTAGCCGACCCAGCACATGTTCTGTTAGATATTTCAGTTCCCATTCAGCCTGACGTTACCTACGAGGAAGTTTCGGTACGGATTCTGGACCACAAAGAGTGTCAATTGCAGAACAAGACTATCCGACTTATTAAAGTTGGGTGATAGTATCATTCTGACGAGAAGGTTATCTGGGAGCTCGAGGATACGACCCGAGCACGATACCCCCATCTATTTACTTAAGGTATGAGGGTTAGTTTTCGTTCAACATTTATACTGTTAAGCTTTTGCTAGTACTTGCTGATGGTAGATAACGAAAATTTGGGGACCAAATTTTATTAGTGAGAGAAAATGTAAAATACGTAACCAAATAATAATTAAATAATAAGATTTTATATACATATAGTGTTAACGGAATTTTTAGAAATTTTTAAAAATTTTCTAAATTTTTTTTGAAGTTTGTATGAGGTAATTTGTGGAGATAAATTAATAGACATGGGAAAAAACTGTTTAGAAATACGGAAGGGTAAGAGTTGATAAGGAAATTACTTAAACTTTAATAAAATTAAACCTAAATTTTCTAATTTGATTAAAGTTTCCTTTTTATTTCTTTCCTTTTTTTTCTTTCTTTTTCCTTATTTCTCTACCCGAGCCCTATTTCTTCCCCGCCGAACCTTCCTCCCCTTCTCTTCATCTCGCGACGCCGTGATTTCTCCTCCCTCGCCGATCTCTGCTTCCTTCCCCGACGCCGCCACTTTCTTTCCCTCCGGCTTCCGTGAAGAGGAAGGCCTCCATCATTTTTTTTTGCACATATCTTCTTGGAATTCTGATAACTGCATAAATAACTGGTGTTTTCAATGTTAGTTGCAGAATCTGCAAACATGTTTACAGGCAAATGATGATCGAACCATTCCACACCAGAAAGATTTTTCTATATCAAACCCGAGCTTGGCCACCAGATACATCGATTTACAGGGTGGAGGATGATCGTCCCAAACACACCACAGTTTGAGAAGGAGGAAGGGTGGTCTCAGCCAGTGCTAAATTTGATCGGGAGAATCCTATTCTTGTCTTTAGTCATTTGTTGAATCTGTCGGACGATCTGAATTCCGCGCCTCCACTTTGAGATCTTGCCACAATCCTGAGCTCCACGCCGACGGTCTTGGCAACTATCATCTTTTGGACATCTTAACCTACTAGGGTAGATGATGGCAAGCAAAAAGAAGAAGCCCCAAAATGTGAGGGGGCGATGTTCTTTGCTATTTAGTTTTTCTAAAAGGGCGCTCTTTATTGTTTTTATTAAATTACTATTATCAATTTTATTTTTTCCTATTAATAGGGATCTTTACCGATTGCCGCTCCAAAAGTCTACATCGGATTCGTCTGGTTGCGAAGTTAGAGGTCCGACTGTGCGCTGTACTGCTCCTCCGGCGGGTGCAAGGTTAGTGCTCCGCTCTTCTACCTTGTTCCCTTTTCAATCTCTCGTTAAAAGATATTACCAAGAATCAAGATTGCAAATCTCGATCCCTTCCGCAGACCTAATTAAAAGTCGAGTGGCAAGATCTCACACCTTATCCGATTGAAACCGAAATCCATAAGATTCTAGTTACCTCTGATACCACTTGTTGGGACTTTGACGTCGCTAGAGGGGGGGTGAATAGCGTTTCACCCAAATCGATTTCTTCCTATAATGTTAGTTCACAGTGGAAATACAAAAACAAATACTAATAAGAGAAAGCAAACCTAACACGTTGATTTAACGTGGTTCGGAGATAAAGCTCCTACTCCAGGGCTGTCCGTAAGGTGGACGATCCCGATCCGTCGGTGGATGACTCCCCGGAAAACCTCCGGCTAGCTCAAGCTCCTTGTCGGTGGAGAAACCTCGCCACAAACACTTGAATACAAGCACACCAATCACACAAAGGCTTAGGAGACTCTAATAGGCTTTAACCAAGTCTATTTCGTCAACCATGCCCAAGCACCGTGAGCTCTATTAAAAAGAGCTCGAGAGGAAAACACTAAGCGGTTTCCCCGTTACCAGTCGATTCGTATATACACCAGTCGACTGGTCCTTTAAGTGAAGACCGTTACCCAACGGTCAACTACCAGTCGACTGCCCTCTATGGAAATTCGACCGTTACAGCCAACAGCTCGATACCAGCCCTCTGTTCGCTCCTTGTCACTGCACCAGTCGACTGCTATAATAACGTTACATTACTGCTACAGTAAACCGAAAACCATAAGATTTCCCCTGAATACAATCACTCAGCACTCGTCCTCGCCCGACCAACCTAGACCTAGCCTTCTAGCCTCCTCCATCAGCCTCGCATCCCTCGGCTGTCTCCCCATCATTCATGTCTTGTCTTCTGGAGCTTCCTTCGGCCTTGTCCTTATTGTCGGGTCTTCCTTTGCCAAGAGGCTCCTCACCTCCGGGACTTCATCCATTGTCAAGTCACACTTGGACTTACGTTGCCAAGACTACATACTTGGACTTACACCGCCAAGACTCATCCTTGGACTTACACCGTCAAGACTCATCCTTGGACTTTTCTCCTCTACCAAGATTACACTTGGACTTTCCTTATTGTACATGTATCCTGCACACTCACAATACATATCAAATACAACAATAAACCTAACTTAAACCTTTGCCCAAATATCAAAACCTAGGGCACCTAGATTGCTCCAACAAGCTTCAAGTCCTCGCCTTGTTATGTACGATTTGAGAAATTTCAAGGTGTTTTGAAGATGAAGGAAAAACTCGTAAAGATATCCGTTAATGGCGTTGAAGCTGGATTCAACATGTATTTGGACCATAAAGGGGAAGCCTTCTTCCTCAGGGATGCTGAAGATGGAGAACAAGAATTTTTCATGTCACCTCCAACTTCTGGGGATGAGACAGAGGGGAGAACGAAGAATGACCAATTTGAGAAGACACAGAGTTTTTATGTTGAGGGTGGACAGAAGGAAATGGTCACCCAGGTGGATAATGAAAATGATAAGCTTGTGACAATGAGCTCCAAGGGATCTACAATCCTTGGCTTTGTATTTGACTTGCTTGGAAGTGCAACAACACTCCTCTCTAAGCCTCCAAGATCTGGTGCGTATCGATGAGCTCGGTGGAGAAGAAATCTGTGAGCGATATCTGGAACAATGCACGCGAACCCTTTTTATCAGGCTCACAACGGCTATATTTTCAAGCTTAATCGACTAGTCTAATCGATTAAGCCTTCCTAATCGATTAGGAATCTTTCTGTTCGCGCGAGAACAAGATGCAAGCGCTTAAGCCTTCCTGCTTAATCGCTTACCGAATCTTCTTTGCCTTTTGCGAAGACAGGCTTAAGCGATCATCCCGATCGCTTAAGCTTCGAACAGAACCATTCTGTTCGAAGCAAAAAGCACCGTAAGCGATTACTCTAATCGCTTACCATGTCTTAATCGATTACACTAATCAATTAGACAACCTTTCTCGTGATTTTAAGCTTAAGTGACTACCTTAGTAGCTTAAGATATGGTAATCGACTACCATAGTCGATCATCAAACCCTAACTTCCCAATTGAAGTCTAGGGTTCCTTTATCCAACATCCGATCAACGATGACCTATTGGGACTCCTCCTTGCTTGGCATCTGGTCGACCTTGACCTGTTAGGACTTCTTTGTCAATTGTCCGGTCAATCCTTTGACCCACTTGGACTTTCTTTCTAGTGCCAAGTGTCCGGTCCTTCATGATTCACTTGGACTTTCTTCCACCAGATGCCCGATCATCCTTGACCCATCCGAATTTCCTTGTGCCAAGTATCCGATCACTCCTTTGACATACTTGAACTTTCTAATACCAGGTGTCCGGTCAACCTTGATCCACCTGGATTTCCACGTGCCTGGTTTCACTCACCAGACTTTTCCTTCTGTCTAGCTTTACCACTAGGACTTTCCTTCTGCCTAGCTTGACTCACTAGGGCTTTCACCTGACTTCACTCACCAAGATTTTTCCACTGTCTGGCTTTACTCACCAGGACTTTCACTCTATTTGGCTTTACTCACCAGGGCTTTCACATAGCTTCACTCACTAGGATTTTCACCTGACTTTACTCATCAGGATTTTCATCTGCCTGACTTCACTCATCGGGACTTTCATCTGCCTAGCTTCACTCACCAGGACTTCTAACATCAAGTGCCCGGCCAACACTGACCCACTTGGATTTTCATCATCTGCCAACATCTTCGTTGGACTTATCCTTTCCTAACCTCCAGTTAGGACTTCCCAGTCAAGTATCTAATCAACCTTGACCTACTTGACTCTTCTTCACATCAAACTGGTCAAAATTAACCAGAGAAAAATTGCACCAACAATCTCCTCAAATCGATTGCGCCAGCAATCTCCAACCATTGTCAAACATCGAAACTTAAACGTCAAGACTCAAGCTTGCTTGAGCCAACTCAAGCTTAGTCAACCTTGACCTAGGGAAATTGCACCAACAATTTTTGCCCTATTTATTTTAAATTTATCTAATGTAAATCTATCCAAACTGCATTCAGTTCCTAAGATTCTCAGTTTTTTCGCCTGAAGAGGAAGGCCTCCATCATTTTTTTTGCACATATCTTCTTGGAATTCTGATAACTGCATAAATAACTGGTGTTTTCAAGGTTAGTTGCAGAATCTGCAAACATGTTTACAGGCAAATGATGATCGAACCATTCCACACCAGAAAGATTTTTCTATATCAAACCTGAGCTTGGCCACCAGATACATCGATTTACAGGGCGGAGGATGATCGTCCCAAACACACCACAGTTTGAGAAGGAGGAAGGGTGGTCTCAGCCAGTGCTAAATTTGATCGGGAGAATCCTATTCTTGTCTTTAGTCATTTGTTGAATCCGTCGGACGATCTGAATTCCGCGCCTCCACTTTGAGATCTTGCCACAATCCTGAGCTCCACGCCGACGGTCTTGGCAACTATCATCTTTTGGACATCTTAACCTACTAGGGTAGATGATGGCAAGCAAAAAGAAGAAGCCCCAAAATGTGAGGGGGCGATGTTCTTTGCTATTTAGTTTTTCTAAAAGGGCGCTCTTTATTGTTTTTATTAAATTACTATTATCAATTTTATTTTTTCCTATTAATAGGGATCTTTACCGATTGCCGCTCCAAAAGTCTACATCGGATTCGTCTGGTTGCGAAGTTAGAGGTCCGACTGTGCGCTGTACTGCTCCTCCGGCGGGTGCAAGGTTAGTGCTCCGCTCTTCTACCTTGTTCCCTTTTCAATCTCTCGTTAAAAGATATTACCAAGAATCAAGATTGCAAATCTCGATCCCTTCCGCCAACCTAATTAAAAGTCGAGTGGCAAGATCTCACACCTTATCCGATTGAAACCGAAAACCATAAGATTCTAGTTACCTCTGATACCACTTGTTGGGACTTTGACGTCGCTAGAGGGGGGTGAATAGCGTTTCACCCAAATCGATTTCTTCCTATAATGTTAGTTCACAGTGGAAATACAAAAACAAATACTAATAAGAGAAAGCAAACCTAACACGTTGATTTAACGTGGTTCGGAGATAAAGCTCCTACTCCAGGGCTGTCCGTAAGGTGGACGATCCCGATCCGTCGGTGGATGACTCCCCGGAAAACCTCCGGCTAGCTCAAGCTCCTTGTCGGTGGAGAAACCTCACCACAAACACTTGAATACAAGCACACCAATCACACAAAGGCTTAGGAGACTCTAATAGGCTTTAACCAAGTCTATTTCGTCAACCATGCCCAAGCACCGTGAGCTCTATTAAAAAGAGCTCGAGAGGAAAACACTAAGCGGTTTCCCCGTTACCAGTCGATTGGTGTATACACCAGTCGACTGGTCCTTTAAGTGAAGACCGTTACCCAACAGTCAACTACCAGTCGACTGCTACAGTGTATCAGTCGACTGCTACCGTAACCAGTCGACTACTACAGTGCTGCTACATTGTCACAATAGTGCTGCTACAGTGTCGTTAATTACTGCTACAGTGAAACCGAAAACCATAAGATTTCGCCCCGAATACAATCACTCAGCACTCGTCCTCGCCCGACCAACCTAGACCTAGTCTTCTAGCCTCCTCCATCAGCCTCGCATCCCTCGGATGTCTCCCCATCCTTCATGTCTTGTCTTCTGGAGCTTCCTTCGGCCTTGTCCTTATTGTCGGGTCTTCCTTTGCCAAGAGGCTCCTCACCTCCGGGACTTCATCCATTGCCAAGTCACACTTGGACTTACGTTGCCAAGACTACATACTTGGACTTACACCGCCAAGACTCATCCTTGGACTTACACCGCCAAGACTCATCCTTGGACTTACACCGTCAAGACTCATTCTTGGACTTTTCTCCTCTACCAAGATTACACTTGGACTTTCCTTATTGTACATGTATCCTGCACACTCACAATACATATTAAATACAACAATAAACCTAACTTAAACTTTTGCCCAAATATCAAAACCTAGGGCACCTAGATTGCTCCAACAAGCTTCAAGTCCTCGCCTTGTTATGTACGATTTGAGAAATTTCAAGGTGTTTTGAAGATGAAGGAAAAACTCGTAAAGATATCCGTTAATGGCGTTGAAGCTGGATTCAACATGTATTTGGACCATAAAGGGGAAGCCTTCTTCCTCAGGGATGCTGAAGATGGAGAACAAGAATTTTTCATGTCACCTCCAACTTCTGGGGATGAGACAGAGGGGAGAACGAAGAATGAACAATTTGAGAAGACACAGAGTTTTTATGTTGAGGGTGGACAGAAGGAAATGGTCACCCAGGTGGATAATGAAAATGATAAGCTTGTGACAATGAGCTCCAAGGGATCTACAATCCTTGGCTTTGTATTTGACTTGCTTGGAAGTGCAACAACACTCCTCTCTAAGCCTCCAAGATCTGGTGCGTATCGATGAGCTCGGTGGAGAAGAAATCTGTGAGCGATATCGGGAACAATGCACGCGAACCCTTTTTATCAGGCTCACAACGGCTATATTTTCAAGCTTAATCGACTAGTCTAATCGATTAAGCCTTCCTAATCGATTAGGAATCTTTCTGTTCGCGCGAGAACAAGATGCAAGCGCTTAAGCCTTCCTGCTTAATCGCTTACCGAATCTTCTTTGCCTTTTGCGAAGACAGGCTTAAGCGATCATCCCGATCGCCTAAGCTTCGAACAGAACCATTCTGTTCGAAGCAAAAAGCACCGTAAGCGATTACTCTAATCGCTTACCATGTCTTAATCGATTACACTAATCAATTAGACAACCTTTCTCGTGATTTTAAGCTTAAGTGACTACCTTAGTAGCTTAAGATATGGTAATCGACTACCATAGTCGATCATCAAACCCTAACTTCCCAATTGAAGTCTAGGGTTCCTTTATCCAACATCCGATCAACCATGACCTATTGGGACTCCTCCTTGCTTGGCATCTGGTCGACCTTGACCTGTTAGGACTTCTTTGTCAATTGTCCGGTCAATCCTTTGACCCACTTGGACTTTCTTTCTAGTGCCAAGTGTCCGGTCCTTCATGATTCACTTGGACTTTCTTCCACCAGATGCCCGATCATCCTTGACCCATCCGAATTTCCTTGTGCCAAGTATCCGATCACTCCTTTGACATACTTGAACTTTCTAATACCAGGTGTCCGGTCAACCTTGATCCACCTGGATTTCCACGTGCCTGGTTTCACTCACCAGACTTTTCCTTCTGTCTAGCTTTACCACTAGGACTTTCCTTCTGCCTAGCTTGACTCACTAGGGCTTTCACCTGACTTCACTCACCAAGATTTTTCCACTGTCTGGCTTTACTCACCAGGACTTTCACTCTATTTGGCTTTACTCACCAGGGCTTTCACATAGCTTCACTCACTAGGATTTTCACCTGACTTTACTCATCAGGATTTTCATCTGCCTGACTTCACTCATCGGGACTTTCATCTGCCTAGCTTCACTCACCAGGACTTCTAACATCAAGTGCCCGGCCAACACTGACCCACTTGGATTTTCATCATCTGCCAACATCTTCGTTGGACTTGTCCTTCCCTAACCTCCAGTTAGGACTTTCCAGTCAAGTATCTAATCAACCTTGACCTACTTGACTCTTCTTCACATCAAACTGGTCAAAATTAACCAGAGAAAAATTGCACCAACAATCTCCTCAAATCGATTGCGCCAGCAATCTCCAACCATTGTCAAACATCGAAACTTAAACGTCAAGACTCAAGCTTGCTTGAGCCAACTCTAGCTTAGTCAACCTTGACCTAGGGAAATTGCACCAACAATTTTTGCCCTATTTATTTTAAATTTATCTAATGTAAATCTATCCAAACTGCATTCAGTTCCTAAGATTCTCAGTTTTTTCGCCTGAAGAGGAAGGCCTCCATCATTTTTTTTTGCACATATCTTCTTGGAATTCTGATAACTGCATAAATAACTGGTGTTTTCAAGGTTAGTTGCAGAATCTGCAAACATGTTTGCAAGCAAATGATGATCGAACCATTCCACACCAGAAAGATTTTTCTATATCAAACCTGAGCTTGGCCACCAGATACATCGATTTACAGGGCGGAGGATGATCGTCCCAAACACACCACAGTTTGAGAAGGAGGAAGGGTGGTCTCAGCCAGTGCTAAATTTGATCGGGAGAATCCTATTCTTGTCTTTAGTCATTTGTTGAATCTGTCGGACGATCTGAATTCCGCGCCTCCACTTTGAGATCTTGCCACAATCCTGAGCTCCACGCCGACGGTCTTGGCAACTATCATCTTTTGGACATCTTAACCTACTAGGGTAGATGATGGCAAGCAAAAAGAAGAAGCCCCAAAATGTGAGGGGGCGATGTTCTTTGCTATTTAGTTTTTCTAAAAGGGCGCTCTTTATTGTTTTTATTAAATTACTATTATCAATTTTATTTTTTCCTATTAATAGGGATCTTTACCGATTGCCGCTCCAAAAGTCTACATCGGATTCGTCTGGTTGCGAAGTTAGAGGTCCGACTGTGCGCTGTACTGCTCCTCCGGCGGGTGCAAGGTTAGTGCTCCGCTCTTCTACCTTGTTCCCTTTTCAATCTCTCGTTAAAAGATATTACCAAGAATCAAGATTGCAAATCTCGATCCCTTCCGCCGACCTAATTAAAAGTCGAGTGGCAAGATCTCACACCTTATCCGATTTCTCCACCGGCGTAAAATCCCTATATTCTTCCCTCCTTCCCCGATTGCCTTCAGGCCTCTTGTTCGGCGCCAGCGGCCTTTTGACGTCACCTACATTCTTTTTACTATCTCGGTGAAGTTCTTGTGCGTCCTATTGATATGTAATTTTTATTTTTTATTTTTTCTGAAAAAAAATGATTTCGGAGTTCTCCTCCTTACCGTAGTAGTTCATTGGATTGTTATCTAACATTTCCTGGGATAAGAAAGTCTATACAGAAATTGAATGCTACAACAAGTTGACTCTTACAATTTCTCATAGATAACAAAAAAATATTTTGTTAGGACACACATTCTTTTATTTCTCGTGCTTTTATGAGAGAGATTGGTAGACTACCTACTCTTAGACCACGGCGACTGACCATCGCCCTACCATTCGGTAATACATTAAACGTCACTCAGGAGGTCAGAGGATGCCCATTGGACTTTGGCAACAATATACTCACGGTAGATTTATTAGTACTGGAAATGGTCGAGTTCGACATTATCCTTGGCATGAATTGGCTGTCAGCATATCATGCCACGGTTGATTGTCAGGCGAGGGTGGTCACATTCCGACCGCTGAACCAACCCTCGTGGGATTTCACTGCATCAGGGATGACGGTATCTCGACTATCTCTGCGATTCAGGCTCATAAGCTACTGTCGCATGGCTATCAGAGATTTCTATTGTCGTTAATTAATGCCAACGACAGCAGTAGTTCTCAACTCTCAGACGCTCCTGTGGTCCGAGAGTATCCGGATGTATTTCCAGATGAGCTACCATGCCTGCCTCCTTGAAGGCAAGTGGAGTCCAACTCCAGGAGTTATTGGATAGGGGATTCATACGTCCTAGTGTGTCTTCGTGGGGTTCTCCGGTAAGATGGTACTCTGAGGTTGTGCATCGATTACAGACAACTGAATGCAGTAACCGTCAGAAATAAGTACCCCCTATCATGGATCGAGGATTTGTTTGATCAGCTCAGGGGTACATCCGTGTATTCTAAGATTGATCTATGGTCCGAATATCATCAGCTGAGAGTTAAAGATTCTGATATTCAGAAGACAGCATTCCGTACCAGATACAAACATTATGAGATTTTGGTAATGCCATTTGGGTTTACCAATGCTCCAACGGTATTTATGAATTTGATGAACCGTGTCTTTCTGGAGTACCTAGATCAGTTTGTTATCGTTTTCATCGATGGCATTTTGATCTACTCGCGTTCCAAGGAGGATCATGCACAGCATCTTCGCATAGTATTGGACACTCTTCGACAACATCAACTATATGCGAAGTTCAGCAAATGTGCTTTTTGGATATCTTCGGTCGATTTTCTGAGACACATGGTTTCTAGCCAAGGTATTTTCGTAGACCCTCAGAAGATCGAGGCTATCACCAACTAGGAACATCCGAAATTAGTTCAAGAGATCCGCAGTTTCTTGGGCTTGGCCGGATACTACAGACGATTCGTCGAGAGTTTCTCTCGCATTGCTATGCCGCTGACACGCCTGACCAGGAAGAGTGTAAAGTTCACGTGGTCAGAAGCCTGCGAGACCAACTTTCAGGAGCTGAAGCGGAGATTAGTGTCGGCACCAGTTATGATTTTGCCTTCTGGAGAGGACAGATTCGTACTCTACACCGACGCTTCTCTACAGGGTTTGAGCGCTGTTTTGATGCAGCACGGCAGGGTAGTCTCTTATGTTTCTTGTTAGTTGAAGGAGCATGAGAAGAACTACCCAGTTTATGATTTGGAGTTGGCCGCTATAATCTTTGCTTTGAAGATTTAGCAGCATCATCTGTATGGTATAACATTTGAGATTCTCACTAATCATAAGAGTCTCAAATATCTTTTCATCGAGAAGGAACGTAATCTTCGACAGAGGAGATGGATGGAGTTCCTGAAGGATTACGACTGTACCATTAGCTACCACCTGGGGAAAGCTAATGTGGTTACTGATGCACTTAGCCGGAAGTCCAGAGGGACTTTGGCTTGTCACCGAGTTTTAGTCACGGACTTGATTCAGATTTTCTCCGAGTTGGGCCTTGAGGAGCAGGGACAGAAAGAGCAGGGTATTCTTGTTACCATAGTTGCTCAGTCGTCGATCAGGACGAGGATCCGAGAGGCCCAAGCCGGTGATCAGCGCTTTCAGTCCATTGGCAGCCAGATAGCTTCCGGGCAGTAGATCGAGTTCACCCAAGATGACGAGGACATTATTTTTTTCTCCGAGGTAGATTATGCGTATCTCAATCTCACCTGGTCTTGGAGGAATTACTTCAGGAGGCTCATCGCTCTCGATTTGCGATCCACCTAGGCGAAACCCGCATGTATCGTGATTTGAGGCGTTCCTATTGGTAGAATGACATGAAGAAAGACATCGCGGAATTTGTAGCTAGATGTCTAATCTGTCAGCAGGTGAAGGCTGAGCACCAGAGACCTGCTGGATTACTTCAAAGGATTTCTATTCTAGAGTAGAAATGGGAGCACATCACTATGGACTTTGTGATAGAATTGCCTAGGACACGACGAGGCCATGCCGCGATTTCGGTAATTGTTGATCGATTAACCAAATCCGCACATTTCCTGGCGATTCGGAAGACCGACTCTGGATCGATTGGCCGAGCTGTATTGCCGAGAGGTCATCAGATTGCATGGTGTTCCTTTGAGCATTATATCGGATAAAGACCCACGGTTCATGTCTCAGTTCTGGCAGAGCATGCAGCAGGCCTTGAGCACACAACTCCATTTCAGTACAGCTTTCCATTCACAGACAGATGGACAGTCAGAGCAGACCATCCAGACTCTAGAGGACTTGCTGAGGTCTTGCGTTGTTAATTTTGGGGGCAGCTGGGAGGACCACCTACAATAAGTAGAGTTCGCCTACAACAACGGCTATCATTCGACTATCCAGATGGCACCGTTTGAAGCGTTGTATAGTAGATCTTGTCGGACACCCACCCTTTGGGAGGAGGTTGGGGAGGCCCAGCTACTAGGACCGCAGAGAGCTTAACAGGAGGCAGAGTTGGTCCGTACTATCAGACGGAGAATGTCAGAGGCGTAGGACCGCCAGAAAAGTTATGCTGATCGGAGACGGAGACCCCTGGAGTTCTCTACTGGCGACCATGTATTTCTGAGAGTTTCACCCACGAAAGGGGTGAAGAGATTTGACCTCCGAGGTAAGCTGGCTCCGCAATACATTACCTTTCCAAATCTTGGAGAGGATTGGAGCGGTAGCGTACCGTCTGGCCCTACCACCGTCTCTAGCAGACGTTCACGATGTATTCCATGTGTCTATGCTGAGGAGATACGTAGCTGACCCAGCACATGTTCTGTTAGATATATCAGTTCCCATTCAGCCTGACGTTACCTACGAGGAAGTTTCGGTACGGATTCTGGACCACAAAGAGTGTCAGTTGCGGAACAAAACTATCCGACTTGTTAAAGTTGGGTGATAGTATCATTCTGACGAGAAGGTTATCTGGGAGCTCGAGGATACGACCCGAGCACGATACCCCCATCTATTTACTTAAGGTATGAGGGTTAGTTTTCGTTCAACATTTATACTGTTTAGCTTTTGCTAGTACTTGCTGATGGTAGATAACGAAAATTTGGGGACCAAATTTTTATTAGTGAGAGAGAATGTAAAATACGTAACCAAATAATAATTAAATAATAAGATTTTATATGCATATAGTGTTAACGGAATTTTTACAAATTTTTAAAAATTTTCTAAATTTTTAAAAATTTTCTAAATTTTTTTTGAAGTTTGTATGAGGTAATTTGTGGAGATAAATTAATAGACATGGGAAAAAACTATTTAGAAATACGAAAGGGTAAGAGTTGATAAGGAAATTACTTAAACTTTAATAAAATTAAACCTAAATTTTCTAATTTGATTAAAGTTTCCTTTTTTTTCTTTCTTTTTCCTTATTTCTCTACCCGAGCCCTATTTCTTCCCCGCCGAACCTTCCTCCTCTTCTCTTCATCTCGCGACGCCGTGATTTCTCCTCCCTCGCCGATCTCTGCTTCCTTCCCCGACGCCGCCACTTTCTTTCCCCTCCTCTTCCTCACCGCCGCGGATCTGGCCACTGTCCCTCTTCCGATCTCCCTGTGCGCCGCCGCCGGCTTTCTTCTCCCGAGCTGATCACCACCGACCCTCTTCTGGTTGCGGACACCGAGCACCCATCGCCAGTCGAGCCCTAGATCTGCTCTATCTTGCGCCGAGCACCCGCTTCTCGGTCGTCATGGCCGACGCCAGCGGACGAGCGCCACCGAGGGTTGCTTCTCC
Source organism: Zingiber officinale (assembly GCF_018446385.1). Taxonomy (NCBI): domain Eukaryota; kingdom Viridiplantae; phylum Streptophyta; class Magnoliopsida; order Zingiberales; family Zingiberaceae; genus Zingiber; species Zingiber officinale. The sequence goes on from NC_056002.1 coordinate 102,069,728, forward strand.
GATCTTCTTCTTCCTTCCCCCTTTTGTCTGTGCCCTAGACATCCACCGCCGCCTCTGTGGGAGTTGCTGGTCAGATTGTCCGGTTGCATATTCCTTCTTAGCTGCCAAAATCGGAGGTAATCCTCAACCCTAACCACTGATTTAGGTGAGTGATTGTGGGAGGGTTAGTTTGGGGTACTTGGTTTGACAGGGAAATTGCTGATTAGGGTTTCTGGGTTCCAACAGCAATTGGTTTTCAACAGCAGCTCCGCGTTTGTTCTAGCAGCAACTTCATTGTAAGCTCCGGCCACCAATTTCCAGCGTCAAACTTCTCCGATCGTGGGTCAGCAATAACGCGATCGAATTTGGGTGAGTTTGTTTGGATAGGTTTGATTCATTATATAGTTGGTTGTTCATGTGTAGTTAGGTTAACTGGTAGTTAAGTTGGAGAATGAATTGTTCTAAATTTGACTTAAGGTTAGGTTGTTTATGTATATATTTTAATCTAATTGATTAATGGAACAACTAGGGTTTAACGAAGTTAACCCTAGTTGATCAATGGATTAGATTTAGTTGGGGATTTGTTTTACCTAATTAATTTATGTAATTAGCTAAATTTGTATATCATGCGTTACAAGACCTTGATTCGAGACAGTCGTCTCGACGTAGGATTTCTTGACATGATCATCTTTTGAGATGGGTATTTCTGACTTATCTTTTTGATATAGTCATTTTTAGATATACATAATAGTTTATTTCTAGTAGTAATGATTATGTTTGCATCTGCTTGGTATGTCACTACTCTGTTCTTGTAGTCTGTCTTGATTGTTATCTGTTATGCCATCATACTTATTTTCTCTTGATTGATGCCTTGTATACTCCTGTTCTTAGAATTAGTGACATACATTGCTCTACTGTGTAGTAGTCTTGTGATTTGACATATCTGATTTGAGCATCTAGTTAATTGTTACCTGGATCATTGCATGATTTATTTATTTCCTTTTTTGGTGCATTTTGTTTAGAGGTGTATATTGCTATTATCTACATGTTAGTGTCATGCACCATCTTGCACGATTGCATGCTGAACGATTGTTGGCTCCATTATTGTTGAGTACATCGCCAATTACATGATCTGCACACACGACCACTCATGGGTTAGTGGTATATCAGGCAGTGTGTGTGCAGTTTGCTCTGTCAGTGCTTCGTTGGTCCACTCATGGGTAGCGTGACGCAGCGTGGTAGCACGTTAGGGATTCCTCCTCTGGACTATCTCAGGGAGATGAGAGCATTGCACTCTCCCACTCTGTTTGGGGTAGGAGGATAGATGTACTCCGACAACATCCTGTCCACTCGGTCACTCAGGAGCAGTGATGGCAGATTGCACAGTTGTCATAGCCCTACCCACTCGGTCTCACCATCACGTGTGAGATGATTGACTGGTGACAGGGGTGACACATGTCATTTTGCATCATTTCTGCATGATTGTATTTATTGTTTGTGCTTGCTGCATTATGTATGCTGCATTTGTTTGAGTTGTGTATGTTTGACATGCATACAGGTGACATTTTGTATATGGTATGACGACCCTTATTTCCAAATAGGAGGTTCTGGTGAGTGCAGTTTTCTTCAGCTCTTTTCAGTATGCATTTCCTTCTTTTGTTAGAAAACTGTACCGCATGATTATTACTGTTAGTTATAATTTATTATGCATGTCTATTCTGTATCCGCTGAGTTCTTGGACTCACCCCGTTGCTTTATATTTTTCTATTTCAGGTTGATGTCGTTAGGAGGTTTCAGTTGCTAGTCCCCTCGTCACAAGGATTTTCGCTTTGGTCTTTCGATTTCTGTTTATTTTTTTAGTGTCATGTTATAGACTCGTATTGGTTTGTTCATTAGATTTGAGTGATTTGTTTTTAAGCATTGTACTGGTTGGGTTTTTGGTTGCTTGGTGAATTTGTATTTGGTGTGTTTTGCTTCGTGCCTGCCGGATGGCAGAAGAGGTAAGTTGTGATTGTTTTCGATTCCTTTTCGTATTGTGTTGATAGCCGGAGGCTGTTTTTATTATAATTGCGTGGAATGTTTCATTTTTGTATAGTATATATTCCAGTCGTGTTGGCTGATGAGTGTGAGCCCTGAGGGCAATGTAGAAACGTTTCAGATTGTCACCCGTAAAGGAGAGATGTTGTCGAAATTTCTTCTAGCAGGGACTACCTGTGGCGTGACAATCTCGGTGAAGTTCTTGTGCGTCCTATTGATCTGTAATTTTTATTTTTTATTTTGTTTGAAAAAAATGATTTCAGTGTCCTCCTCCTTACAGTAGTAGTTCGTTGGATTGTTGTCTAACCTTTCCCGGGATAAGAAAGTCTATATAGAAATTGAATGCTACATCAAGTTGACTCTTACAATTTCTCATAGATAACAAAAAATATTTTGTTAGGACACGCTTGGTTGAAAAGATGGATGTTGGGGTCCATGAGATGACTATGGAGGATGAAGAAGATGACCTCATGCTGTCAAGAAATTACTTCCTTGCCAAAGAAATTGGCAGCTCTTCAAGGAAGAAATCCTCGCAAAAACACGTCGTCGACATCAATCATGTTGACGAACAGGTTTGATTCACCTCCAAAGTGCAAATTGTAGTCACTTTCTGTGATCCTCATATTACTTTTCCCTAGAATTGCAGTTATCCATCGACATATTATTGTTTGCTATTTGGCACAGTTTGTCACTTCCTTGTTAGTTATTATACTCTCCTATTATGGATTTTCCTATTGGTAAGTTGGAGAATCTAGGTTAGTATACTGAGAGAGAAATGCACATGTTTAAGCTACTTTCTTAATGGTGTAACTTATTCCTGTTATTTAGCAATATATAATATTACCTCGTATTCTCAACATACGATACATATCGCTTAAATGCATAGATACTTTTTTTGATCTAATATAACATTTTTGCATTTCTTATCTGATTTTTTAATATTTGTTTACTGTTTAGTTTTTACTTCTGAACTTACCCTGTTGTTTTTACTGGTATCAAGATTCCCTTGTGGCTATATCTTATCTCCCACTCCAATGAATTCTACTGGACTTGGTGGGATGTTGTTTGGAGTAGCTTTCTGTGACTTCTTAAATTGTTGTTTATATGAAAAAGATTTACGTTGCTTAGAGGGTTAAAAAGGAATATCCTATAGCTGCTCCCAAGTTTAGTCCCTCCTTTGGCTGTTCTTTAGCAAATTCAAGCTTCACACAAGTGAATACAAATAGTAACTAGACAAGTTTACTACTTATATGCCAATCTACTGTTATTAGATAATAACCAATCGATTAGAATAATCAGTTTACTCATGTGAAATAGTTGAAGAATATGTAATCAAATTTTCACCATGTTATTCTTTTTTAAAACATCACTGTTAAAGTTATCATATGACAGTTGGAATAACATGCTTATCCTTTTTCTAATGCTTACACTATTTGATCTCAGGTCCTCCGAAAAGAAGTCTTTGATATTCCAGTGAAGCATGAAAACGAAATCCAACATTTAATCAAAAGTTACAGAAATTTATACCCTAAGTGGCTTTTTGAGTTAAGGTACGTAGGCTTGCTTATGTAGATTTTTGTAGTCCTTCACTTAACATTCTGACATGAGCAGGAATTATATTTCTTGCTATGAAGATATATGCTTTTGACTACAAGTTATTTTAGGAATTCATAAAATTCATCAGAACTGTGTTCTCTTTTAATGTATTTTTGAAGGATTGCACTTATTGCAGGTGTGGTTTTGGTTTATTAATGTATGGATTTGGTTCTAAAAAAGCCTTGCTCGAGGATTTTGCTTCAACAAGCTTAACTGATTTTGGAGTGGTCGTGATCAATGGCTATCTTCCATCAAACAATCTTAAACAAGTACGATTTTTCTTCCCTCTATGCAATTAAACCCTGTGGCTTAGAAAACCTATATTTTGATAGTTATTTTTTTTTTGGTTTTGCTAATTTTACTTCTGGAACCAGTGAATGCACATTACTTCAAGGCATATTAAAAAAAAAATTGGAAAACTAAAGTTGCTGGGTATCAAATAATTATCAACTGAAAGAAATTTGTATTTTTCTATTATATTCTTTTGGTCAGAGAGATTTTCTGTATTTAATGTGCTTAGATGTCTCTCTCATTCTTTCGGCACACCAACCAATTTTTGTGGTGATAATCTAGTATTGTTGCTAACAATGTTTAAATTTGATATGGTGATATGGGTGTTTTTCTCTTAGATTGCACATTTTAATTCAAATTTTATGTTTTTTTAATATAAGAAACAGCTTAGCTTTTAAGTATGTTCATCATTCCAGAGCAATTGTCTGTACTAGTTTATATTCTATAGCTTAATCACTTACACTCTTTATTTATAATGTGTTCATTCTTAAAGGCCTTGATAACCCTAGCTGAAGTCCTCTCGGACCAATTAAAACATGAAAGGAAGAGCTCTACAAGAAGCAAATCGAACACTGAACATACTTTTAGTTCTCTGTCAATTGAAGATCTTCTCTCATTTCTGAATGTGCAACTTCCACAAGACAATAACTGTTTTGTCTGTGTTATCATACACAACATTGATGGTCCTTCTTTGAGAGATCCTGATTCACAACAATAACACTACAAGAAAAAATCTAATAGACAACACTTTAAAAGCGTTGTCTATGTGGTTGAAAAAGCGTTGTTAAAAGCACTGTTGTTAAAAGTCTGTTCAAATACAACGCTTTAAAAGCGTTGTCATTTGTAGCAAAGACAACGCTTTTGCAACGCTTTAAAAGCGTTGTTATTTTTTTACAAAGACAACGCTTTTACAATGTTTTAAAAGCGTTGTTATTTTTTGCAAAGACAACGCTTTTGCAACACTTTAAAAGTGTTGTCTTTTTTAAATATAAAAAATAAAAAATCATATTTGTTTTTCTATTTACAAAATCGTTGTTTTTCAATTTACAAAACTATTATTTTTCTTTAACCTTGCTATAGAAATGAAATCAACTATAACTTAACAAAAAGAAAGGTAAGCTACAATCTTTCAACAAGACATCAAAATCATGACACATCAAAACCAAGTATACTGCATATATATATATAAAACAGAGATAGATACATAGTATACAAAAAAATCAGGTACATAGCTCCCAAAATAATGATATTACTATATTCAAACAAGATTAGAAGATAATTGATATATCCAGATTCGAAGATAGTTCCCAAAATAATAGATACATTGCTTAACATAAACATTAACCAGACATCATCCAGATTTAAAGATAATTGGGATGTGAAACCAATCCATCTTCGGTTGAAACATCCACCTATCTATCTTCAGTTGGATACCTCCATTCAGCATTGACCTTCCAATTCTGGCAAAAAATAATTAAATGATAGGAATTGAGAGTATATATAGAACACTAACCTTCAGTTCGATACTTTCACTAACGTTTGAAAGTATAAATTTTACAGTAGGAATTGAGGCATCCTAAGAGACTTGATTAAATTGACATAACTAACTGAAATAAACAAACAAAGAGAACAAGTCATGATCGACAAATAACCATATATTTCTTATTTTGTAGGGATAATCTTATCAATCACGATCCTTTGAAGACGCTAAACAATTGTGCGTGTTTCTGCCAACCATTATGATAAATGATAAAGAAGTGATCATTAATATATGAACTATTAAGTTACAGTTAAAAAGAGTGGGTGATATGATTTTATTTGTCCAAAAACTTTGCATAATAAAACTCTGTTGGATATTTCTTTAGTTCTCTAGCTTTACTCTAAACTTGAAGAAGGCATTCATCTAAATATGTTCCATTGAAATCTTTGTCTAGCATTATTTCATAGATTTCCAAATTTAGATAAAAAAAATAAGATAATTCATTCAATGTCCTTTTATTAGAACAATTTAATTTAAGGTAAAACACGAATGTGAGTTGTAGACATATGGAAACATATGGCTATTGAGAAGATCCCCCCAAAAAATCATTCTAGAACTAGCAAGAATGAAAACAAATGGCTATTGAGAAGACCCCCCCCCCCCCAAAAAAAAAAAAAAAAATAGTGGCTTGTACGCACTACTTGAGAGACATCACTTACAATGGCCATAGCTGTTAGTATTTCATGAGAAAAAGAATACTAATTGTTCTTTATCTTGGCTACAATTATTGATGACCAACAACCAAAGAATACTAATGCAAACTAACCCCAATGATAAGGCAATCAATCTACCTCAAAACTTCTAGTAACCAACACATAATACTTGAAACAAAAGGAATCCCTAAGCTCCTACGTTGGCTGAAAGAAACAAGTAGAAGTATAAATAACCAAAAGACAAATGCACCTTTAAAGCTGTTTCATGTACAACCGTTTGTTGCTAACCTCATCTTCAGTTGCCTATGCTATCTCATCAAATAATGCATCATACCATGGAGGCACTAATTGGTAGGGGCAGTTGACAAAGCCTTGAGAAACTAAAAGACCCACATCACCCGCTTGTCATTCCAAATATGTCTTCATCTTTTTGTTTGTGGATTCCTCAGTACCTGCTTCAAGCAAGAACCCTTTGAGTTACTTAATTCATCTATGATGCTGGGAGCAATAAAACTTCAGATTGCAGCACAAAAAATGAGCAAAGCAAAAGATGACATAGGTTTACTAAGGATGACCTGGTATCTTTGCAGATTAATAACACTGATAATGCCAAAAGGACCACCATCATCATCATTTACATGCCCTACTTCATCTTGCTCATCTAATTTGACAACTATACCAACAGTTGTCTGCTCCAAGATCAAATCCACAAAACCAGTGAGGTCCCATGGCTTATTGTCAAGGCAATTGTGAAGAAGAAGCTTCACCCCACTAAAATCCCCCGGCTTAGGGTCAAAGAACCCAAAATCTGCATGTAGCATGCCAACCTAACCCAAGCACAGCCAATATCAAGTGTTAGCTCTAAATCATAATAAATTAGGATGTAAAACGCATGGAAGTAGTTCTCTTACTTGTTCCTCGTCTTCATCCACTTCTTCAAATTTGACATGTTCAAGACATTTAGTGGGTTTCAGCTCAGGAATGGAATCTTAGAAAATAAGATGATGTTAGAAGAAAAAATGGAAAAGACAAAGAGAGGGAAGAAGTGACAAAACCTAGTGGCTTAATGAAGGCGGAACGCGAATAGGCAGGGGCAAAGCAGCTGAATAAACTAGTCCGAGCAAAGGAATAGAATCCAAGAAAGGCATGGACAGTTGGGACACCATGTCGCTTTGAAGGTCGTTGGTGGTTCATGTGTCTCCTCAATAGTGGAACCATATGTTTTTCCTGAATTAAGAACTAAATATCACTAAAAATTTTCAATACAAAATAGGAGAAACAAGAAACATAAGCAACAAGAAGAAACATGTCATAAACTGAATTTAAGTTAACACAACAAAATCTAACAAAGACTTGAACTTTTTGTCTTAAATTGTTGTTTATATGAAAAAGATTTACGTTGCTTAGAGGGTTAAAAAGGAATATCCTACAGCTGCTCCCAAGTTTAGTCCTTCCTTTGGCTGTTTAGCAAATTCAAGCTTCACACAAGTGAATACAAATAGTAACCAGACAAGTTTACTACTTATATGTCAATCTACTGTTATTAGATAATAACCAATCGATTAGAATAATCAGTTTACTCATGTAAAATAGTTGAAGAATATGTAATCAAATTTTCACCATGTTATTCTTTTTTAAAACATCACTGTTAAAGTTATCATATGACAGTTGGAATAACATGCTTATCCTTTTTCTAATGCTTACACTATTTGATCTCAGGTCCTCCGAAAAGAAGTCTTTGATATTCCAGTGAAGCATGAAAACGAAATCCAACATTTAATCAAAAGTTACAGAAATTTATACCCTAAGTGGCTTTTTGAGTTAAGGTACGTAGGCTTGCTTATGTAGATTTTTGTAGTCCTTCACTTAACATTCTGACATGAGCAGGAATTATATTTCTTGCTATGAAGATATATGCTTTTGACTACAAGTTATTTTAGGAATTCATAAAATTCATCAGAACTGTGTTCTCTTTTAATGTATTTTTGAAGGATTGCACTTATTGCAGGTGTGGTTTTGGTTTATTAATGTATGGATTTGGTTCTAAAAAAGCCTTGCTCGAGGATTTTGCTTCAACAAGCTTAACTGATTTTGGAGTGGTCGTGATCAATGGCTATCTTCCATCAAACAATCTTAAACAAGTACGATTTTTCTTCCCTCTATGCAATTAAACCCTGTGGCTTACAAAACCTATATTTTGATAGTTTTTTTTTTGGTTTTGCTAATTTTACTTCTGGAACCAGTGAATGCACATTACTTCAAGACATATTAAAAAAAAATTGGAAAACTAAAGTTGCTGGGGTATCAAATAATTATCAACTGAAAGAAATTTATATTTTTCTATTATATTCTTTTGGTCAGAGAGATTTTCTGTATTTAATGTGCTTAGATGTCTCTCTCATTCTTTCGGCACACCAACCAATTTTTGTGGTGATAATCTAGTATTGTTGCTAACAATGTTTAAATTTGATATGGTGATATGGGTGTTTTTCTCTTAGATTGCACATTTTAATTCAAATTTTATGTTTTTTTAATATAAGAAACAGCTTAGCTTTTAAGTATGTTCATCATTCCAGAGCAATTATCTGTACTAGTTTATATTCTATAGCTTAATCACTTACACTCTTTATTTATAATGTGTTCATTCTTAAAGGCCCTGATAACCCTAGCTGAAGTCCTCTCGGACCAATTAAAACATGAAAGGAAGAGCTCTACAAGAAGCAAATCGAACACTGAACATACTTTTAGTTCTCTGTCAATTGAAGATCTTCTCTCATTTCTGAATGTGCAACTTCCACAAGACAATAACTGTTTTGTCTGTGTTATCATACACAACATTGATGGTCCTTCTTTGAGAGATCCTGATTCACAACAGTATCTTGCGCAATTAGCAAGCTGTTCTAGAGTCCGTATGGTTGCATCGATTGACCATGTGAATGCACCTCTTTGTAAGTTTTGGTTAACTTGCATTTCCTATTTGACAGTTTAGCATTTTTCTTTGGTTCTTTACCTACTTCTCACATGCTTCTGATCAGTTAATCATGTTATAGCATTTTGTTAGCATCAAAGTCACTACGTTTAATGAATTTCTGTGGCTACTAGTTGCATGCTTCTTTAGATACCTAGTGGCTGATATCTTGATTTTGGAAAGAAGAGCGATATAGTTGAATGTTTCATTAGATTCCTAGTGGCTGATATCATTAGAAGGCTTTGTTCACTCAAAGTTATATTTAATGGGAGGGGACTTACTCAAAAGAGGTGGAGGTCGATGAGAGAGTGGAAGAGAGGAAAATCTGATTTTTATGCTATACATGTTTTGTTTCTCAGTCCTTGCTAAATGAGTCTGCTCAAGGTTTTGCGCTGCTTTAATGCTCACTTGGTTTGTTTGTAGTGTGGGACAAGAAGATGGTGCACACTCAGTTCAAGTGGTCGTGGCATCACGTCCCAACTTTTGCCCCTTACAAGGCGGAGGGCAATTTTTTCCCATTGATTTTGGCAAATTATGGCAATGCCCAAACCACGAAAACTGCTTTGGTTGTTCTACAGAGTTTGACACCCAATGCGCAGAGTGTTTTTAAAATCCTTGCCGAGCATCAGCTAGCCAATGAGAAAGAAGGCGAGTCGAATCACAATACATTGGTAGTTAGTAATACATTGGTAGTTAGACTCTAATCTTCTTTTGTTTTCAGGCATGCCAAACAGCACCTTGTACACCAAGTGCCGCGCGCGATTCCTGGTTAGCAACCAAGTAACACTGAATTCCCATCTAACAGAGTTCAAAGACCATGAGTTAGTGAAGGCGAGACGGCACTCAGATGGACAAGATTGTTTCTACATTCCTCTACCCTCTGAAGCACTCAGCAAGCTCTTGCAAGAATTGGCATAATCTGATTTCTCGTGGTCCAGTTGTTAGCGAAGTCAACCGTGTGTTTATTTTTTGTGCATTGTTGTGCTCATTCAATGTGTTTTAGCAACTCTAGCTGCTCTAGTTCTTTAGTTTCTATGTTCCTCTATCCCCTTCTAAGCACTCAGTAAGCTGTTGTAAGGATTGGCATGTTTCCCATAAATGATTAGTTTTCAATTGACTCTTCTTACTAAAGTCAACCCAGTGCATTCTTTTATTCTTGCAATTGATTAGTTTTCAGTTGACTTTTGAATGTTCTTTTATTTTAACTCATGTCAACGGAGTGTTTTTTTTTAGTAATTCAGTATCTAAGTTTTTGAATTGATTAATCACATTGGTCTTGTTATATGAAAATTTTCTATCTGTCATTAGAGTAAAGCCGGAAATGTTCACGAAGACTTATCCAAACGGTTAACGTTCTTAGATTTGTTGTTCCATTGAAGGATAATCTTACGCGGCAGTTGAGATTTAAATTTTAAATGTTCGTTTGAATACTTTATCGTAGAAGATTAATTTACATGCATCAAACTTAATAAGGGATAGTCAACCTTGTTTATCTTAAAATCATCATATCGATAAAGAGAAACCAAGAATTAATCTCTCTCCCGAGTGAAGTTTCTTTCAAGTGGTTTGTAAGTACAAAATCTGTTTCGATATTTAAAAAAATCAGGATATTCTTTTAACGAAAATAAATAAAGGAAGCCTTTTGATATGCCTCTAAGGGTAGAAGCTCGCGGATGATCTTATGTGTTATTAGGCCTTGTAAATTTACATATCTATATTTAATCCAGGCCAAAGATATTAGATTGTTTGAAATAAACGTTATTCTGTCATTTTTTTAAGTGTTAACTACAAAAGTACTTTTGTGATCCGATATCATTTTTTTCCTTTTATGGTTCCTCTGGACGCTTATTCTGTCATCGTTCCAACGTCGCGCAGAAAATAATAATATCTACCTCGTTAGGGAAAATGAATTCCACACTAGATTGGGATCAAGATGGAGATGGAGATGGTCGCTGTGATGGCAATGCGACACGAGCTCTGATCGCTATCCAGCCATTGCAATAAATGAAGCCTCTTTTTTGTTTTCCTTTGCTGGCGACACGCAATTAATGAGATCGGGTGTCGCCTCGCTTGTTTTGTCCGCTGGAATTTTCTGAATGGAATATGCTTCGATTCCTTCAAGCGGTTGGAGTTTTCCTTGAGCCATCCTGATGGCGGTGTTGCATTTGGTTTGACAGTGTCCGCTGGTTGGTGCGGATCGGAGTTCGTTGGAGGCGATTTGGGGGTAATTCTGCTTCTTTTTTTTTCCTTTCTTTGTTAGAGGAGGATTTCTTGTTTCTTGATCCCTTAAATATCGCTTCTTGGTGAGATTTCTTCTCGCGTGTTTTGCGATAGCGTCATTTCATTGCATTCCTTTGCATCTCCTCGATAATGTAAATCTATCCAAACTGCATTCATTTCCTGAGATTCTCAGTTTTTTCGCCTAAAGAGGAAGGTCTCCATCAATTTTTTTGTACATATCTTCTTGGAATTCTGATAATTGCATAAAGAACTGGTGTTTTCAAGGTTTGTTGCAGAATCTGCAGACATGTTTACAGGCAAATGATGATCGAACCATTCCACACCAGAAAGATTTTTCTGTATCAAACCTGCTTGACCACCAGATACATCGATTTGCAGGGCGGAGGATGATCACCCCAAACACACCACAGTTTGAGAAGAAGGAAGGGAGGCCTCAGTCAGTGTTGAATCTGATCTGGAGAATCCTATTCTTGTCTTTAGTCATTCGTTGAATCCGTCAGATGATGTGAATTCTGCACCTCCACTTTGAGATCTTGCCGCAATCTTGAGCTCCACGCCGACGGTCTTGGCAGCTATCATCTTCTGGACATCTTAACCTACTAGGGCAAATGATGGCAAGCAGAAAGAAGCAACCCCAAAATGTGACGGGGCGGCATTCTTTGCTATTTAGTTTTTCTAGAAAGGCGCTCTTTATTGTTTTTATTAAATTACTATTATCAATTTTATTTTTTCCTATTAATAGGGATCTTTACCGATTGCCGCTCCAAAAGTCTGCATCAAGTTCGTCTGGTTACGAAGTTAGAGGTCCGACTATGCGCTGTACTGCTCCTCCGGCGGGTGCGAGGTTAGTGCTCCGCTCTTCTACCTTGTTCCCTTTCCAATCTCTCGTTCAAAGATATTACCAAGAATCAAGATTGCAAAGCTCGATCCTGTTGGATCGCGGTTGGCTAGAAGGGGGGTTGAATAGCCTGAAAGTAAAAAAACACAACCTTTCTCGAACTTTCTTAAACTAACACTTGCATAAAATGTAAAGCAATAAATTAAAACAGAAAAAGATGAGGCACCATATGTTTACTTGGTTACAATTGAGAAGGTTGTTAATCCAAGGAAGATGTCACACTAAATTATCTCCTACAGGCGGAGAAGCCTCTTACAGCAATGAAAGCGCAAAGAAATAGAAACTAAACTACAATTGAAAGCGCACAAGTGCTGGAATTACAATTTTTGAGTTGTTGAAAAGCTTCTGGACCAAAGCTGTATTTATAGCCTTGGTCGGGGCTCCCCGAAGGGTTCCGGGCGCCCTGGGGGATAAAACTTTATCCCCCAATGTTCAGATCGCGATTAACGCGTTCTGATCAAAAAGTCAACTCCGAGCGCCCGGAAGGGTTCCGGGCGCCCCGGAGGGGTCCGAGCGCCTCGGACTGTTCCGGGTGCCCCGTACAGTTCCAGGCGTCCCGGCTGGGAAAGTCAACCCCATTGACTTTTCCTAGCCCGGGGCTTCTTCTCCGGCTCTGTTCGCCTCAGACCGAGTCTTCCACTCGCTTGGGTGATCTCTGCCATCCAGAATAGGGCTCACCCGAACCCAACTTCCGGTCTTCTCGAGCAGGCTTCCGCTCCGGCTTCTCGTCCCTCCGAATCGCCGCGTGCTTCCTTCTCGTCCGCCAGCGTACTCATCCGCAGTCTCCGTCCCTCGGCCGCACCCCGTGCCGACCTTCTCGCTAGCTGCGTCTCTTGCTCCTCGAGCAGTCTTCCGCTCCGGCTTCTCGTCCTTCGGAAGCACGACACGCTTCCTTCTCGTCCGCCGGTATACTCTTCCGTAGCGCCTCGTCCCTCTGACGCACCGCATGCTGTCCTTCTCACTAGCTGCGTCTTCCGCTCGACTACCTGTGCTCCTAAGCTCCTGCACACTTAGACACAAGGTTAAAAACACACAGGACCTAACTTAACTTGTTGATCACACCAAAACAACCTTGGGGTTCCAAGAGATCCCTTCCGCCGACCTAATTAAAAGTCGAGTGGCAAGATCTCGCACCTTATCCGATTTCTCTGCCGGCACAAAATCCCTACATTCTTCCCTCCTTCCCCGATTGCCTTCTGGCCTCCTGTTCGGCTTCCTGTCCCTTGGAACCACCGCACGCTTCCTTCTCGCCCGCCGGTGTACTCTTCCACAGCGCCTCGTCCCTTGGACGCACTACATGTCGTCCTTCTCACTAGCTGTGTCTTCCACTCGACTACCTGTGCTCCTAAGCTCCTGCACACTTAGACACAAGGTTAAAAATACACAGGACCTAACTTAACTTGTTGATCACACCAAAACAACCTTGGGGTTTCAACAGATCCCTTCCGCCGACCTAATTAAAAGTCGAGTGGAAAGATCTCGCACCTTATCCGATTTCTCCGCCGGCACAAAATCCCTACATTCTTCCCTCCTTTCCCGATCGCCTTCCGGCCTCCTGTTCGGCGCCAGCGGCCTTTTGACGTCGCCTACATTCTTTATGCTATCTCGATGAAGTTCTTGTGCATCCTATTGATCTGTAATTTTTATTTTTTATTTTTTTAAAAAAAATAATAATTTCAGAGTCCTCCTCCTTACTGTAGTAGTTCGTTGGATTGTTGTCTAACCTTTACCGGGATAAGAGAGTCTATATAGAAATTGAATGCTACAGCAAGTTGACTCTTACAATTTCTCATCGATAACAAAAAATATTTTGTTAGGACACGCTTGGTTGAAAGATGGATGTTGGGGTCCATGAGCTCCAATGCTAACACCAAGATTTACTTGGTATCCACCTTAAGAAGAGGTGACTAGTTCAAGGATCCGACCTTCACTCACTTATCCACTATGAAATAACTCCTTCTCGGTAACCATGTCACAATTCGACATGAGCTCTGGCTATCCAGCCATTGCAATAAATGAAGCCTCTTTTTTGTTTTCCTTTGCTGGCGAGATGCAATTAATGAGATCGGGTGTCGCCTCGCCTCTTTTGTCCGCTGAAATTTTCCGAATGGAATATGCTTTGATTCCTTCTTGCGGTTGGAGTTTTCCTTGAGCCATCCTGATGGCGGTGTTGCATTTGGTTTGACAGTGTCCACTGGTTGGTGCGGATCGGAGTTCGTTGGAGGCGATTTGGGGGTAATTTCTACTTTTTTTTTCTTTCTTTGTTAGAGGAGGATTTCTTGTTCCTTGATCTCTTAAATATCGCTTCTTGGTGAGATTTCTTCTCGCGTGTTTTGCAATAGCGTCATTTCATTGCATTCCTTTGCATCTCCCCGATAATGTAAATCTATCCAAACTGCATTCAGTTCCTGAGATTCTCAGTTTTTTCGCCTGAAGAGGAAGGTCTCCATCATTTTTTTTTCACATATCTTCTTGGAATTCTGATAATTGCATAAAGAACTGGTGTTATCAAGGTTTGTTGCATAATCTGCAGACATGTTTACAGGCAAATGATGATCGAACCATTCCACACCAGAAAGATTTTTCTGTATCAAGCCTGCTTGGCCACCAGAAACATCGATTTGTAGGGCGGAGGAGGATCGCCCCAAATGCACCATAGTTTGAGAAGGAGGAAGGGAGGCCTCAGTCAGTGATGAATCTAATCGGGAGAATCCTCTTCTTGTCTTTAGTCATTCGTTGAATCCGTCGGACGATCTGAATTCCGCGCCTCCACTTTGAGATCTTGCTGCAATCCTGAACTCCACGCCGACGATCTTGGCAGCTATTATCTTCAGGACATCTTAACCTACTAGGGCAGATGATGGCAAGCAGAAAGAAGCAGCCCCAAAATGTGAGGGGGCGGCATTCTTTGCTATTTAGATTTTCTAAAAGGGTTCTCTTTATTGTTTTTATTAATTTACTATTATCAATTTTATTTTTTCCTATTAATAGGGATCTTTTCCGATTGCCACTCCAAAAGTCTGCATCGGGTTCGTCTAGTTACGAAGTTAGAGGTCCGAGCTGTATTGCTCCTCCGGCGGGTGCGAGGTTAGTGCTCCGCTCTTCTACCTTGATCCCTTTTCAATCTCTCGTTCAAAGATATTACCAAGAATCAAGATCGCAAAGCTCGATATCATCCGCCGACCTAATTAAAAGTCGAGTTGCAAGATCTCGCACCTTATCCGATTTCTCCGCCGACACAAAATCCCTACATTCTTCCCTCCTTCCCCGATCGCCTTCCGACCTCCTGTTCGGCGCCTGCGGCCTTTTGATGTCGCCTACATTCTTTATACTATCTCAGTGAAGTTCTTGTGTGTCCTATTGATCTGTAATTTTTATTTTCTATTTTAAAAAAAAATGATTTCAGAGTCCTCCTCCTTACCGTAGTATTTCGTTGGATTGTTGTCTAACCTTTCCCGGGATAAGAAAGTCTATACAGAAATTGAATGCTATAGCAAGTTGACTCTTACAATTTCTCATAAATAACAAAAAATATTTTGTTAGGACATGCTTGGTTGAAAAGATGGATGTTGGGGTCCATGAGCTCCAATGCTAACGCCAAGATTTACTTGGTATCCACCTTAAGAACAGGTGATTAATTCAAGGATTCGACCTTCACTCACTCATCCACTATGAAATAACTCATTCTCGGTAACCACGTCACAATGCGACACGAGCTCTGATCGCTATCCAGCCATTGCAATAAATGAAGCCTCTTTTTGTTTTCCTTTGCTGGCGAGATGCAATTAATGAGAGCGGGTGTCTCCTCGCCTCTTTTGTCCGTTGGAATTTTTCGAATGGAATATGCTTCGATTCCTTCTTACGGTTGGAGTTTTCCTTGAGCCATCCTGATGGCGGTGTTGCATTTGGTTTGACAGTGTCCGCTGGTTGGTGCAGATCGGAGTTCGTTGGAGGCGATTTGGGGGTAATTTTGCCCTCCCCTTTTATCTGCTTTTTTTTCCTTTCTTTGTTTGAGGAGGATTTCTTGTTCCTTGATCCCTTAAATATCGCTTCTTGGTGAGATTTCTTCTCGCGTGTTTTGCGATAGCGTCATTTCATTGCATTCCTTTGCATCTCCCCGATAATTGTTTGAGTTTTTGGGTTCTTGGAGGTTCTTCTATCTCTCTTTCCTTTTTGCTGTGAGCTTACAGCTGAGAAGTGCATATTTTGAATTTTGATTGCCAATGGCCGGTTGATGTCTCATTTCGGAGGCTTTTGTGGCTTCGATTAGCTTTGTCAATTCCATAGCTTGTCGAGAGGTCCTTCTGAAATACCTCCCGATCAGTAGTTTGTTGGCACAAAGGTGATTTGTTTTTTGATGCTTTATGATTATAACTGCACGAAAGGTGGAGGTTTGGAAAGATGTATGCTGTGGAGAAGCTCGACAGCTACATCTCCAGGGGTGTGTACACTGTCTCCGACCCCTTTCATCCATTTGGAGGAGCCGTTGACATCATTGTCATCCAACAGCAAGATGGGAGCTTGTTGGGACCTTGACGTCGCTAGAGGGGGGGGGGGGGGTGAATAGCGTCTCACCCAAATCGATTGATTCCTATAATGTTAGTTCACAGCGGAAATACAAAAACAAATACTAATAAGATAAAGCAAACCTAACACGTTGATTTAACGTGGTTCGAAGATAAAGCTCCTACTCCACGGCTGTCCGTAAGGTAGACGATCCCGATCCGTCGGTGGATGACTCCCCGGAAAACCTCCGGTTAGCTCAAGCTCCTTGTCGGTGGAGAAATCTCGCCACAAACACTTGAATACAAGCACACCAATCACACAAAGGCTTAGGAGACTCTAATAGGCTTTAACCAAGTCTATTTCGTCAACCATGCCCAAGCACCACGAGCTCTATTAAATAGAGCTCGAGAGGAAAACACTAAGATGTTTCCCCGCTACCAGTCGACTGGTCCTTTAAGTGAAGACCGTTACCCTACGGTCGACTACCAGTCGATTGCTACAGTGTATCAGTCGACTGCTGCAGTGTATCAGTCGACTGCTGCAGTAACCACTCGACTGCTACAGTGCTGCTACATTGTCACAACAGTGTCGCTACATTACTGCTATAGTGAAACCTAAAACCATAAGATTTCGCCCCGAGTACAATCACTCAGCACTCGTCCTCTCCCGACCAACCTAGACCTAGCCTTCTAGCCTCCTCCATCAGCCTCGCATCCCTCGGATGTCTCCCCATCCTTCATGTCTTGCCTTCTGGAGCTTCCTTCGGCCTTGTCCTTATTGTCGGGTCTTCCTTTGCCAAGAGGCTCCTCACCTCCGGGACTTCATTCATTGTCAAGTCACACTTGGACTTACGTTGCCAAGACTACATACTTGGACTTACACCGCCAAGACTCATCCTTGGACTTACACCGCCAAGACTCATCCTTGGACTTTTCTCCTCTGCCAAGATTACACTTGGACTTTCCTTATTGTACCTGTATCCTGCACACTCACAATGCATATCAAATACAACAATAAACCTAACTTAAACCTTTGCCCAAACATCAAAACCTAGGGCACCTAGATTGCTCCAACAATCTCCCCCTTTTTGATGTTTGGCAACCTTTTTAAGTTAGGGAAACATAAATGCAATACATATGTAAATAAATATGCAAATCAACTCATGCATAAATAATGAAACCTAAATCCCTAGGCTCCCCCTTCACCTAAGCTCTCCCTTGAGCTAGGATTTCCCACAAAGGTAAACTTCTCCCCCTTTGCCTAAACAATCGCTCCCCCTTCACCTAAGCTCCCCCTCGAGCTAGGATTTCTTGCAAAGGTGTATAGGTTTCCCACTTAAACCTAAACTTCTCCCCCTTTGCCATACATCAAAAAGAGCTCCAACAATATCCCAATTGTTGAAAACATGTCATCCAAATTAACTCTAAACTCATGTATTTATCTCCCATGGATCTTATACATTTAAACGAGTTGACACGGTCAAGAACAACATTGAAAAATACTATTAGGCTCGTATCAGTCGACTGAACTAGGTACCAGTCGACTGCCTCCTTCGATTTCCACTCACAGAACCTTCTGTGTTCGAAATACACTGTTACCAGTCGACTGGTAACTGTACCAGTCGACTGGTAACTGTACCAGTCAACTGGCCTCATCAAAATGAGCTTACAGAGACATTCTGTGCTCAAAAACATTGTTACCAGTCGACTGGTAACTGTACCAGTCGACTGGTACTCTTTTTGGGCAAAAATCAACCTTTTTTACTTACTTTCAGAAATAGGTCAAAAATTCCACAGACCTCCAAAAAATTCCAAATTTTGTGGAGAGGTCTATTTTATCCATATATACTTGGGAAAAATATATATAAAAATATATTTATCACAGATCCCAAGATTGACACAAAGTTCAAAATTAGCTAAATAGTTCAATTGAACATTGACCTAAAGTCCTAGTTTTGGCTTCCTCTTGATGTATCTGCCCATACTAAACCACAATACTTCCCTAGCATGGGTTTATATGATATCTATACATCAAAAACTAATTTTTATGTAATATGAACTCAATTCATATTTCCATGCACGAAACACATCTCAATTGTACCAACCCACTAGGTTAGAGGCTTAAGTCTGTCTCCTAACCACTTGGCACATTTGATAACCCATCTACCATGGGTCCCAGAGGCTCTTCCTAACCTTAGAAATCTTAACCCTAGTCACCTCCCTTGGTGACTCATCCACTATGGCTAGGCCACTTCGGTGCACCTCGGGTGACACTTGGCCTACTAAACTCACCTTCTTAACCTTAGACACATTGTCTTTGGTTAATTTCTTCTTGTCCTTAACCTTGGACACCTCATCCTTGCCATAATTATATGTCACCCTAGCATACTCCTTTTTATTGGCCTTGGATGACTCTCCCTTGTCCTTGGTCACACCTCCCTTACTAATATCATGTGCTACCTTAGCACTTGCCCTCCTTTTGGTCTTGGAGGGACCTAATTTGACATTTTTAGGTCTTTGACTACCCAAATACATGTCAAGTCCTTTAGGTCCAATAATGAACCTCTCTAGGACTTTCTCCATTTCCTCAAGCTTTGCCTTCAAGACTTGATTTTCTAATTCTAGGGTTCTAACCCTAAAGTCAACATGTCCACCTTGGACATGCCTAGACCTACCCACCTTCCTAGGCATATGTCTCCCTTTCTTGGGATTAATGCTTAGGTTTTCACCCACTTTCCTTCCCTTAGGCAAAGTGGTTTGGGTCTTAATAGGTCCACCCTTAGTGTATGATTTCTTAGGGTTATCTACCGTGTTAACCCTATTCCTATCATTATACATATATCCATGATTATGCTTGGGTAAATAATCTACATTATTTCTAACAAGCATATAAGAATTAGAGCTTGGATCAAGCTTCAAAATAGGGATTACCTTCCCTTTTACCTTTGAAGCTCCCCCTTGACTTGTGCTCCTCTTCTTTTCCCATTTCTTCAAGTGCGCTAATTTCTTGAGCTCTCCTCTCCTTGGGCACTTTGTGTGGTAGTGACCCCACTCACCACATGTAAAGCACCTAATGTGCTTCTTCTCCTTCTTCTTCCTACAACTCACATTAATTTCTAAATTAACTTTAGTGAGTTTAGGGTTTACCTCCTTTACCTTCTTGAGCGAAGGACACCTACTCTTGTAGTTCCCCATCTTACCACACTCAAAGCATTTGATGTGATCCTTTGTGCTCTTCTTGGTAGTTGAGGTGGATGGTTGAGCTTCCAAGATCTCCTCTTCCTTGGATTGCTCTTCTTCCTCTTCACTTGAAGATGTGGACGATTCCACTTCTTCTTCCCTTGAAGATGTGGATGATATCTCCTCATCTTCCTTCTCCTCCTCGGATGTTGAGCTCGTGTCAACATTCGATTGGTCCTTCTCTTCTTGGACCAATGAGTCCTTCTCCTTGGGTTCCTCTTCTTCTTGGATTTGTGTAGGACTCTCATGAAGCGCAATTACCTTTTTCCAAAAGTCACTTGCATTCTCGTATTCACCTACATTCAATATCGCATTAGGAGATAATAAATTAATTAAAATTCTAGTTACCTCCTAGTCCGTCTCCGATTGCTCCCTTTGCTCATCGGTCCAATATTGACGTCGGAGACGCTTTCCCTTCTTGTCCGTTGGAGCTTTAAACGGTTCCTCCAACGCAATCCATTGGTTCCAATTCATTTGGAACCACATCTCCATGCGCTTCCTCCAATAGTCGAAGTCCTCGCGCTCGTATGGAGGTGGGATTCGGATGTCCCATCCGAGAGGTCCCTCCGACTCCATCTTCTTCCTCTAGCCACTCTCTTGGCGATTAGTCCAACAAGAGCTCACCTAGCTCTGATACCACTTGTTGGGACTTTGACGTCGCTAGAGGGGGGGTGAATAGCGTTTCACCCAAATCGATTGCTTCCTATAATGTTAGTTCACAGTGGAAATACAAAAACAAATACTAATAAGAGAAAGCAAACCTAACACGTTGATTTAACGTGGTTCGGAGATAAAGCTCCTACTCCAGGGCTGTCCGTAAGGTGGACGATCCCGATCCGTCGGTGGATGACTCCCCGGAAAACCTCCGGCTAGCTCAAGCTCCTTGTCGGTGGAGAAACCTCGCCACAAACACTTGAATACAAGCACACCAATCACACAAAGGCTTAGGAGACTCTAATAGGCTTTAACCAAGTCTATTTCGTCAACCATGCCCAAGCACCGTGAGCTCTATTAAAAAGAGCTCGAGAGGAAAACACTAAGCGGTTTCCCCGTTACCAGTCGATTGGTATATACACCAGTCGACTGGTCCTTTAAGTGAAGACCGTTACCCAACGGTCAACTACCAGTCGACTGCTACAGTGTACCAGCCGACTACTACAGTGTATCAGTCGACTGCTACCGTAACCAGTCGACTACTACTGTGCTGCTACATTGTCACAATAGTGCTGCTACAGTGTCGTTACATTACTGCTACAGTGAAACCGAAAACCATAAGATTTCGCCCCGAATACAATCACTCAGCACTCGTCCTCGCCCGACCAACCTAGACCTAGCCTTCTAGCCTCCTCCATCAGCCTCGCATCCCTCGGCTGTCTCCCCATCCTTCATGTCTTGTCTTCTGGAGCTTCCTTCGGCCTTGTCCTTATTGTCGGGTCTTCCTTTGCCAAGAGGCTCCTCACCTCCGGGACTTCATCCATTGTCAAGTCACACTTGGACTTACGTTGCCAAGACTACATACTTGGACTTACACCGCCAAGACTCATCCTTGGACTTACACCGTCAAGACTCATCCTTGGACTTTTCTCCTCTACCAAGATTACACTTGGACTTTCCTTATTGTACATGTATCCTGCACACTCACAATACATATCAAATACAACAATAAACCTAACTTAAACCTTTGCCCAAATATCAAAACCTAGGGCACCTAGATTGCTCCAACAAGCTTCAAGTCCTCGCCTTGTTATGTACGATTTGAGAAATTTCAAGGTGTTTTGAAGATGAAGGAAAAACTCGTAAAGATATCCGTTAATGGCGTTGAAGCTGGATTCAACATGTATTTGGACCATAAAGGGGAAGCCTTCTTCCTCAGGGATGCTGAAGATGGAGAACAAGAATTTTTCATGTCACCTCCAACTTCTGGGGATGAGACAGAGGGGAGAACGAAGAATGACCAATT
Source organism: Zingiber officinale (assembly GCF_018446385.1). NCBI lineage: Eukaryota > Viridiplantae > Streptophyta > Magnoliopsida > Zingiberales > Zingiberaceae > Zingiber > Zingiber officinale. Next base: position 102,091,636 of record NC_056002.1, read on the forward strand.
TGAGAAGACACAGAGTTTTTATGTTGAGGGTGGACAGAAGGAAATGGTCACCCAGGTGGATAATGAAAATGATAAGCTTGTGACAATGAGCTCCAAGGGATCTACAATCCTTGGCTTTGTATTTGACTTGCTTGGAAATGCAACAACACTCCTCTCTAAGCCTCCAAGATCTGGTGCGTATCGATGAGCTCGGTGGAGAAGAAATCTGTGAGCGATATCGGGAACAATGCACGCGAACCCTTTTTATCAGGCTCACAACGGCTATATTTTCAAGCTTAATCGACTAGTCTAATCGATTAAGCCTTCCTAATCGATTAGGAATCTTTCTGTTCGCGCGAGAACAAGATGCAAGCGCTTAAGCCTTCCTGCTTAATCGCTTCGAATCTTCTTTGCCTTTTGCGAAGACAGGCTTAAGCGATCATCCCGATCGCTTAAGCTTCGAACAGAACCATTCTGTTCGAAGCAAAAAGCACCGTAAGCGATTACTCTAATCGCTTACCATGTCTTAATCGATTACACTAATCAATTAGACAACCTTTCTCGTGATTTTAAGCTTAAGTGACTACCTTAGTAGCTTAAGATATGGTAATCGACTACCATAGTCGATCATCAAACCCTAACTTCCCAATTGAAGTCTAGGGTTCCTTTATCCAACATCCGATCAACCATGACCTATTGGGACTCCTCCTTGCTTGGCATCTGGTCGACCTTGACCTGTTAGGACTTCTTTGTCAATTGTCCGGTCAATCCTTTGACCCACTTGGACTTTCTTTCTCGTGCCAAGTGTCCGGTCCTTCATGATTCACTTGGACTTTCTTCCACCAGATGCCCGATCATCCTTGACCCATCCGAATTTCCTTGTGCCAAGTATCCGATCACTCCTTTGACATACTTGAACTTTCTAATACCAGGTGTTCGGTCAACCTTGATCCACCTGGATTTCCACGTGCCTGGTTTCACTCACCAGACTTTTCCTTCTGTCTAGCTTTACCACTAGGACTTTCCTTCTGCCTAGCTTGACTCACTAGGGCTTTCACCTGACTTCACTCACCAAGATTTTTCCATTGTCTGGCTTTACTCACCAGGACTTTCACTCTGTTTGGCTTTACTCACCAGGGCTTTCACATAGCATCACTCACTAGGATTTTCACCTGACTTTACTCATCAGGATTTTCATCTGCCTGACTTTACTCATCGGGACTTTCATCTGCCTAGCTTCACTCACCAGGACTTCTAACATCAAGTGTCCGGCCAACACTGACCCACTTGGATTTTCATCATCTGCCAACATCTTCGTTGGACTTGTCCTTCCCTAACCTCCAGTTAGGACTTCCCAGTCAAGTATCTAATCAACCTTGACCTACTTGACTCTTCTTCACATCAAACAGGTCAAAATTAACCAGAGAAAAATTGCATCAACAATCTCCTCAAATCGATTGCGCCAGCAATCTCCAACCATTGTCAAACATCGAAACTTAAACGTCAAGACTCAAGCTTGCTTGAGCCAACTCAAGCTTAGTCAACCTTGACCTAGGGAAATTGCACCAACAATTTTTGCCCTATTTATTTTAAATTTATCTAATGTAAATCTATCCAAACTGCATTCAGTTCCTAAGATTCTCAGTTTTTTCGCCTGAAGAGGAAGGCCTCCATCATTTTTTTTGCACATATCTTCTTGGAATTCTGATAACTGCATAAATAACTGGTGTTTTCAAGGTTAGTTGCATAATCTGCAAACATGTTTACAAGCAAATGATGATCGAACCATTCCACACCAGAAAGATTTTTCTATATCAAACCTGAGCTTGGCCACCAGATACATCGATTTACAGGGCGTAGGATGATCATCCCAAACACACCACAGTTTGAGAAGGAGGAAGGGAGGTCTCAGCCAGTGCTGAATTTGATCGGGAGAATCCTATTCTTGTCTTTAGTCATTTGTTGAATCCGTCGGACGATCTGAATTCCGCGCCTCCACTTTGAGATCTTGCCACAATCCTGAGCTCCACGCCGACGGTCTTGGCAACTATCATCTTTTGGACATCTTAACCTACTAGGGTAGATGATGGCAAGCAGAAAGAAGAAGCCCCAAAATGTGAGGGGGCGACGTTCTTTGCTATTTAGTTTTTCTAAAAGGGCGCTCTTTATTGTTTTTATTAAATTACTATTATCAATTTTATTTTTTCCTATTAATAGGGATCTTTACCGATTGCCGCTCCAAAAGTCTACATCGGATTCGTCTGGTTGCGAAGTTAGAGGTCCGACTGTGCGCTGTACTGCTCCTCCGGCGGGTGCAAGGTTAGTGCTCCGCTCTTCTACCTTGTTCCCTTTTCAATCTCTCGTTAAAAGATATTACCAAGAATCAAGATTGCAAAGCTCGATCCCTTCCGCCGACCTAATTAAAAGTCGAGTGGCAAGATCTCACACCTTATCCGATTTCTACACCGGCGTAAAATCCCTATATTCTTCCCTCCTTCCCCGATCGCCTTCCGGCCTCTTGTTCGACTCCAGCGGCCTTTTGACGTCACCTACATTCTTTTTACTATCTCGGTGAAGTTCTTGTGCGTCCTATTGATATGTAATTTTTATTTTTATTTTTCTGAAAAAAAATGATTTCAGAGTTCTCCTCCTTACCGTAGTAGTTCATTGGATTGTTGTCTAACATTTCCTGGGATAAGAAAGTCTATACAGAAATTGAATGCTACAACAAGTTGACTCTTACAATTTCTCATAGATAACAAAAAAATATTTTGTTAGGACACACATTCTTTTATTTCTCGTGCTTTTATGAGAGAGATTGGTAGACTACCTACTCTTAGACCACGGCGACTGACCATCGCCCTACCATTCGGTAATACATTAAACGTCACTTAGGAGGTCAGAGGATGCCCATTGGACTTTGGCAACAATATACTCACAGTAGATTTAGTAGTACTGGAAATGGTCGAGTTCGACATTATCCTTGGCATGAATTGGCTGTCAGCATATCATGCCACGGTTGATTGTCAGGCGAGGGTGGTCACATTCCGACCGCTGAACCAACCCTCGTGGGATTTCAATTGTGTCCTGGCCATCCGGTCAGCCACAAGGAGGTATGAGATGTTGTCATCTCTATTCCTCTTCCCTGTTTGACAGCCGTCACAACTTATCAACGGATTGGCATCTTCTGGATTGCAGATCCATTGCTGCGGTGACCCCATTTGTGCTTGGATTTGTGCCACTTTCGTGTATCGGTGAATTCTGAGGCGGTGAGGGTTGTTGGACAGATTTACCATCGTCGGAAGAGCCACAAACTGCTGATAAGGGTAGTAATCTGAACCTGATCAGATTTATTAGGTTGTTCCTTTTATCATGTTGGATGTGTGTTATGTTTCTTATTGAATGCTTATATCAAACTTGATCTCCCTTAATTAGAATGCACGCACTTGGCTTTAATTGTTTCATGCACCCAACTTGTTTGATAAAATGTTCCGTAGTTAGGTTCTAATTTTTGCATGTCATGTGTTCATTTCACGTTCGGTGAAATGTCTCTTTCAATAGTTAGGTTCAATCTGATGCATCTTAGTTTACCTAACTCTTGCTTTGTATTGCTCTTTCAATTGTTAAGTTTTATGTCTTCATTTAAATTCAATTAGGTTAAGTTAGATTAGGTTTCTTTAATGCTCTAAGTTTTGTTCCATGCTTAGTTTCGTTAATTACTTCATGTTGACTATTATTTTCTGCAATTGTATTTTATTCATTAGGTTTGATTTCATAGTTGCTTTGCTATTTCAAATCTTAGTCTTAGAATCCAAAATTTTCTATTATCTTGTATTTGATTTTGTTATATGTACTTAGAGATTCTAAGTTTAAGATTCAAATTTGAAGAAAATCCTACTTAAGTATTTGTTCACACTGACCTAATTTTTATGGTTTTGTGATGCCTATTGTTTCAGAGCCAAAAGAGTCTTCATGACTTGTTAATTCTTTAGCATTGACAACTATGGACTAATTAGTGGGTGATCATTGATATTGATTATGACTTTTGTATAATTTTAATTTATTTGTATTAAAAATTCTGATATTGTAAGACTTGTTTCATATTTTGATTTGTTAGATTTTCTCAACAAAATTGGTTGGTTCATTAATCTGTATAAGAGAAGCAATTTATCTCATGGAATTCGAAGACAGGGAGGGCAAAAGAAGAAAATGAAGGCATGCATGTTATTAGCTCGAGGATAGAGGAACAAATTATTGAAAGAGAAAAAAAACTTGTTATTATAGAGGGAAGAAAATCTCAAGGAGATGATTCGGAAATGATTCAAGAAATGGAATATACAAATCATTTATATCTAGGAAAATTTGATCTTTATAGTTTGATTATTGGTCAAATTTGTTTGGATAATGTAAATATTTATTTATTTTAATATTAATTGTATAATACATTTGGAATTAGAAGTTATTTCTTTTTAATAATTTTAATTTATTTGAAATGAAGAATTATTTAAATATATTGATGAAAAATATAAAAATGTAATATAATAATATTTAGTGATAAATTTAAAAATAAAATTATATACGGATTTATAAATAGAATTGTAAACAGATTTATAAACAGGATTAATAACAGATTTAAAACAAAATTAGAGACAGAATTTACATTTGAAATTAATTTTATTTTGTTAACTTGAAATAGATTTATAAACAGTTTTTTCATCCGTTTCAAAAATTAGAGATGGAATATTTTCGTTTCAAAATTAGCTACGGGGCTTTCACTAACGGATTTTTGAGACGGAATATTCCGTCTCAAACTTTCTTTAGAGACGGAAAAATGATTTTCAGAGACAGATTTTTTCGTCTCTAAAGCCCTGTTTTCTTGTAGTGAGTTCTCAACTCTCAGACGCTCCTGTGGTCCGAGAGTATCCGGATGTATTTCCAGATGAGCTACCATGTCTGCCTCCTTGAAGGCAAGTGGAGTTTGCTATTAAGCTGATTTCGGGGACCGCACCGACATTGAAGGCTCCCTACCATATGACACCGAAAGAGTTGGACGAGCTAAAGGTCCAACTCCAGGAGTTATTGGATAGGGGATTCATACATCCTAGTGTGTCTTCGTGGGGTTCTCCGGTAGGATTGTACTCTGAGATTGTGCATCGATTACAGACAACTGAATGCAGTAACCGTCAGAAATAAGTACCCCCTATCATGGATCGAGGATTTGTTTGATCAGCTCAGGGGTACATCCGTGTATTCTAAGATTGATCTGTGGTCCGAATATCATCAGCTGAGAGTTAAAGATTCTGATATTCAGAAGACAGCATTCCGTACCAGATACAGACATTATGAGATTTTGGTAATGCCATTTGGGCTTACCAATGCTCCAACGGTATTTATGAATTTGATGAACCGTGTCTTTCTGGAGTACCTAGATCAGTTTGTTATCGTTTTCATCGATGGCATTTTGATCTACTCGCGTTCCAAGGAGGATCATGCACAGCATCTTCGCATAGTCTTGGAGACTCTTCAACAACATCAACTATATGCGAAGTTCAGCAAATGTGCTTTTTGGCTATCTTCGGTCGATTTTCTGGGACACATGGTTTCTAGCCAAGGTATTTTCGTAGACCCTCAGAAGATCGAGACTATCACCAACTAGGAACATTCGAAATTAGTTCAAGAGATCCGCAGTTTCTTGGGCTTGGCCAGATACTACAGACGATTCGTCGAGAGTTTCTCTCGCATTGCTATGCCGCTGACACGCCTGACCAGGAAGAGTGTAAAGTTCACGTGGTCAGAAGCCTGCGAGACCAACTTTCAGGAGCTGAAGCGGAGATTAGTGTCGGCACCAATTATGATTTTACCTTCTGGAGAGGACAGATTCATACTCTACACCGACGCTTCTCTATAGGGTTTGAGCGCTGTTTTGATGCAGCATGACAGGGTAGTCTCTTATGTTTCTCGTTAGTTGAAGGAGCATGAGAAGAACTACCCAGTTTATGATTTGGAGTTGGCCGCTATTATCTTTGCTTTGAAGATTTAGCAGCATCATCTGTATGGTATAACATTTGAGATTCTCACTAATCATAAGAGTCTCAAATATCTTTTCACCGAGAAGGAACTTAATCTTCGACAGAGGAGATGGATGGAGTTCCTGAAGGATTACGACTGTACCATTAGCTACCACCCGGGGAAAGCTAATGTGGTTACTGATGCACTTAGCCGGAAGTCCAGAGGGACTTTGGCTTGTCACCGAGTTTTAGTCACGGACTTGATTCAGATTTTCTCCGAGTTGGGCCTTGAGGAGCAGGGACAGAAAGAGCAGGGTATTCTTGTTACCATAGTTGCTCAGTCGTTGATCAGGACGAGGATCCGAGAGGCCCAAGCCGGTGATCAGCGCTTTCAGTCCATTGGCAGCTAGATAGCTTCCGGGTAGTAGATCGAGTTCACCCGAGATGACGAGGACATTATTTTTTTCTCTGAGGTAGATTATGCGTATCTCAATCTCACCTGGTCTTGGAGGAATTACTTCAGGAGGCTCATCGCTCTCGATTTGCGATCCACCTAGGCGAAACCCGCATGTATCGTGATTTGAGGCGTTCCTATTGGTAGAATGACATGAAGAAAGACATCGCGGAATTTGTAGCTAGATGTCTAGTCTGTCAGCAGGAGCACCAGAGACGTGCTGGATTACTTCAAAGGATTTCTATTCTAGAGTAGAAATGGGAGCACATCACTATGGACTTTGTGATAGAATTGCCTAGGACACGACGAGGCCATGCCGCGATTTGGGTAATTGTTGATCGATTAACCAAATCCGCACACTTCCTGGCGATTCGGAAGACCGACTCTGGATCGATTGGCGGAGCTGTATTGCCGAGAGGTCATCAGATTGCATGGTGTTCCTTTGAGCATTATATCGGATAGAGACCCACGGTTCATGTCTCAGTTCTGGCAGAGCCTGCAGCAGGCCTTGAGCACACAACTCCATTTCAGTACAGCTTTCCATTCACAGACAGATGGACAGTCATAGCGGACCATCCAGACTCTAGAGAACTTGCTGAGGTCTTGCGTTGTTGATTTCGGAGGTAGCTGGGAGGACCACCTACAATAAGTAGAGTTCGCCTACAACAACGGCTATCATTCGACTATCCAGATGGCACCGTTTGAAGCGTTGTATAGTAGATCTTGTCGGACACCCACCCTTTGGGAGGAGGTTGGGGAGGCCCAGCTACTAGGACCACAGAGAGCTTAACAGGAGGCAGAGTTGGTCCGTACTATCAGACGGAGAATGTCAGAGGCGTAGGACCGCCAGAAAAGTTATGCTGATCGGAGACGGAGACCCCTAGAGTTCTCTACTGGCGACCATGTATTTCTGAGAGTTTCACCCACGAAAGGGGTGAAGAGATTTGACCTCCGAGGTAAGCTGGCTCCGCAATACATTACCTTTCCAAATCTTGGAGAGGATTGGAGCGGTAGCGTACCGTCTGGCCCTACCACCGTCTCTAGCAGACGTTCACGATGTATTCCATGTGTCTATGCTGAGGAGATACGTAGCCGACCCAGCACATGTTCTGTTAGATATATCAGTTCTCATTCAGCCTAACGTTACCTACGAGGAAGTTTCGGTACGGATTCTGGACCACAAAGAGTGTCAGTTGCGGAACAAGACTATCCGACTTGTTAAAGTTGGGTGATAGTATCATTCTGACGAGAAGGTTATCTGGGAGCTCGAGGATACGACCCGAGCACGATACCCCCATCTATTTACTTAAGGTATGAGGGTTAGTTTTCGTTCAACATTTATACTGTTTAGCTTTTGCTAGTACTTGCTGATGGTAGATAACGAAAATTTGGGGACCAAATTTTATTAGCGAGAGAGAATGTAAAATACGTAACCAAATAATAATTAAATAATAAGATTTTATATGCATATAGTGTTAACGGAATTTTTAGAAATTTTTAAAAATTTTCTAAATTTTTTTTGAAGTTTGTATGAGGTAATTTGTGGAGATAAATTAATAGACATGGGAAAAAACTGTTTAGAAATACGGAAGGGTAAGAGTTGATAAGGAAATTACTTAAACTTTAATAAAATTAAACCTAAATTTTCTAATTTGATTAAAGTTTCCTTTTTATTTCTTTCCTTTTTTTTCTTTCTTTTTCCTTATTTCTCTACCCGAGCCCTATTTCTTCCTCGCTGAACCTTCCTCCTCTTCTCTTCATCTCGCGACGCCGTGATTTCTCCTCCCTCGCCGATCTCTGCTTCCTTCCCCGACGCCGCCACTTTCTTTCCCTCCTCTTCGTCTCCGCCACGGATCTGGCCACTGTCCCTCTTCCGATCTCCCTGTGCGCCGCCGCCGACTTTCTTCTCCTGAGCTGATCACCACTGACCTTCTTCTGGCTGCGGACACTGAGCACCCATCGCCAGTCGAGCCCTAGATCTGCTCTCTCTTGCGCCGAGCACCCGCTTCTCGGTCGTCACGGCCGACGCCAGTCGACGAGCGCCACCGAGGGTTGCTTCTCCGATCTTCTTCTTCCTTCCCCCTTGTGTCTGTGCCCTAGACTTCCACCGCCGCCTCTGTGGGAGTTGCTGGACAAATTGTCCGGTTGCAAATTCCTTCTTAGCTGCCAAAATCGGAGGTAATCCTCAACCATAACCACTGATTTAGGTGAGTGATTGTGGGAGGGTTAGTTTGGGGTACTTGGTTTGACAGGGAAATTGCTGATTAGGGTTTCTGGGTTCCAACAGCAATTGGTTTTCAACAGCAGCTCCGCGTTTGTTCTGGCAGCAACTTCATTGTAAGCTCCGGCCACCAATTTCCAGCGTCAAACTTCTCCGATCGCGGGTCAGCAATAACGCGATCGAATTTGGGTGAGTTTGTTTGGATAGGTTTGATTCATTATATAGTTGGTTGTTCATGTGTAGTTAGGTTAACTGGTAGTTAAGTTGGAGAATGAATTGTTCTAAATTTGACTTAAGGTTAGGTTGTTTATGTATATATTTTAATCTAATTGATTAATGGAACAACTAGGGTTTAACGAAGTTAACCCTAGTTGATCAATGGATTAGATTTAGTTGGGGATTTGTTTTAGCTAATTAATTTATGTAATTAGCTAAATTTGTATATCATGCGTTACAGGACCTTGATTCGAGACGGTCGTCTCGACGTAGGATTTCTTGACACGATCATCTTTTGAGATGGGTATTTCTGACTTATCTTTTTGATATAGTCATTTTTAGATATACATAATAGTTTATTTCTAGTAGTAATGATTATGTTTGCATCTGCTTGGTATGTCACTACTCTGTTCTTGTAGTCTGTCTTGATTGTTATCTGTTATGCCATCATACTTATTTTCTCTTGATTGATGCCTTGTATACTCCTGTTCTTAGAATTAGTGACATACATTGCTCTACTGTGTAGTAGTCTTGTGATTTGACATATCTGATTTGAGCATCTAGTTAATTGTTACCTGGATCATTGCATGATTTATTTATTTCCTTTTTTGGTGCATTTTGTTTGGAGGTGTATATTGTTATTATCTATATGTTAGTGTCATGCACCATCTTGCACGATTGCATGCTGAACGATTGTTGGCTTCCTTATTGTTGAGCGCATCGCCAATTACATGATCTGCACACACGACCACTCATGGGTTAGTGGTATATCAGGCAGTGTGTGTGCAGTTTGCTCTGTCAGTGCTTCGTTGGTTCACTCATGGGTAGCGTGACGTAGCGTGGTAGCACGTTAGGGATTCCTCCTCTGGACTATCTCAGGGAGATGAGAGCATTGCACTCTCCCACTCTGTTTGGGATAGGAGGATAAATGTACTCCGACAGCATCCTGTCCACTCGGTCACTCAAGAGCAGTGATGGCAGATTGCACAGATGTCATAACCCTACCCACTCGGTCTCACCATCACGTGTGAGATGATTGACTGGTGACAGGGGTGACACATGTCATTTTGTATCATTTCTGCATGATTGTATTTATTGTTTGTGCTTGCTGCATTATGTATGTTGCATTTGTTTGAGTTGTGTATGTTTGACATGCATACAGGTGACATTTTGTATCTGGTATGACGACCCTTATTTCCAAATAGGAGGTTCTGGTGAGTGCAGTTTTCTTCAGCTCTTTTCAGTATGCATTTCCTTCTTTTGTTAGAAAACTGTACCGCATGATTATTACTGTTAGTTATAATTTATTATGCATGTCTATTCTGTATCCGCTGAGTTCTTGGACTCACCCCGTTGCTTTATATTTTTCTATTTCAGGTTGATGCCGTTAGGAGGTTTCAGTTGCTAGTCCCCTCGTCACAAGGATTTTCGCTTTGGTCTTTCGATTTCTGTTTATTTGTTTAGTGTCATGTTATAGACTCGTATTGGTTTGTTCATTAGATTTGAGTGATTTGTTTTTAAGCATTGTACTGGTTGGGTTTTTGGTTGCTTGGTGAATTTGTATTTGGTGTGTTTTGCTTCGTGCCTGCCGGACGGCAGAAGAGGTAAGTTGTGATTGTTTTCGATTCCTTTTCGTATTGTGTTGATAGCCGGAGGCTATTTTTATTATAATTGCGTGGAATGTTTCATTTTTGTATAGTATATATTCCAGCCGTGTTGGCTGATGAGTGTGAGCCCTGAGGGCAATGTAGAAACGTTTCAGATTGTCACCCGTAAAGGGGAGATGTTGTCGAAATTTCTTCTGGCAGGGACTACCTGGGGCGTGACAATCTCGGTGAAGTTCTTGTGCGTCCTATTGATCTGTAATTTTTATTTTTTATTTTTTTTGAAAAAAAATGATTTCAGTGTCCTCCTCCTTACCGTAGTAGTTCGTTGGATTGTTGTCTAACCTTTCCCGGGTTAAAAAAGTCTATATAGAAATTGAATGTTACATCAAGTTGACTCTTACAATTTCTCATAGATAACAAAAAATATTTTGTTAGGACACGCTTGGTTGAAAAGATGGATGTTGGGGTCCATCAGATGACTATGGAGGATGAAGAAGATGACTTCATGCTGTCAAGAAATTACTTCCTTGCCAAAGAAATTGGCAGCTCTTCAAGGAATAAATCCTCGCAAAAACACGTCGTCGACATCAATCATGTTGACGAACAGGTTTGATTCACCTCCAAAGTGCAAATTGTAGTCACTTTCTGTGATCCTCATATTACTTTTCCCTAGAATTGCAGTTATCCATCGACATATTATTGTTTGCTATTTGGCACAGTTTGTCACTTCCTTGTTAGTTATTATACTCTCCTATTATGGATTTTCCTATTGGTAAGTTGGAGAATCTAGGTTAGTATACTGAGAGAGAAATGCACATGTTTAAGCTACTTTCTTAATGGTGTAACTTATTCCTGTTATTTAGCAATATATAATATTACCTCGTATTCTCAACATACGATACATATCGCTTAAATGCATAGATACTTTTTTTGATCTAATATAACATTTTTGCATTTCTTATCTGATTTTTTAATATTTGTTTACTGTTTAGTTTTTACTTCTGAACTTACCCCGTTGTTTTTACTGGTATCAAGATTCCCTTGTGGCTATATCTTATCTCCCACTCCAATGAATTCTACTGGACTTGGTGGGATGTTGTTTGGAGTAGCTTTCTGTGACTTCTTAAATTGTTGTTTATATGAAAAAGATTTACGTTGCTTAGAGGGTTAAAAAGGAATATCCTACAGCTGCTCCCAAGTTTAGTCCCTCCTTTGGCTGTTCTTTAGCAAATTCAAGCTTCACACAAGTGAATACAAATAATAACCAGACAAGTTTACTACTTATATGCCAATCTACTATTATTAGATAATAACCAATCGATTAGAATAATCAGTTTACTCATGTGAAATAGTTGAAGAATATGTAATCAAATTTTCACCATGATATTCTTTTTTAAAACATCACTGTTAAAGTTATCATATGACAGTTTGAATAACATGCTTATCCTTTTTCTAATGCTTACACTATTTGATCTCAGGACCTCCGAAAAGAAGTCTTTGATATTCCAGTGAAGCATGAAAACGAAATCCAACATTTAATCAAAAGTTACAGAAATTTATACCCTAAGTGGCTTTTTGAGTTAAGGTACGTAGGCTTGCTTATGTAGATTTTTGTAGTCCTTCACTTAACATTCTGACATGAGCAGGAATTATATTTCTTGCTATGAAGATATATGCTTTTGACTACAAGTTATTTTAGGAATTCATAAAATTCATCAGAACTGTGTTCTCTTTTAATGTATTTTTGAAGGATTGCACTTATTGCAGGTGTGGTTTTGGTTTATTAATGTATGGATTTGGTTCTAAAAAAGCCTTGCTCGAGGATTTTGCTTCAACAAGCTTAACTGATTTTGGAGTGGTCGTGATCAATGGCTATCTTCCATCAAACAATCTTAAACAAGTATGATTTTTCTTCCCTCTATGCAATTAAACCCTGTGGCTTACAAAACCTATATTTTGATAGTTTTTTTTTTGTTTTGCTAATTTTACTTCTGGAACCAGTGAATGCACATTACTTCAAGGCATATTAAAAAAAAAATTGGAAAACTAAAGTTGTTGGGGTATCAAATAATTATCAACTGAAAGAAATTTGTATTTTTCTATTATATTCTTTTGGTCAGAGAGATTTTCTGTATTTAATGTGCTTAGATGTCTCTCTCATTCTTTCGGCACACCAACCAATTTTTGTGGTGATAATCTAGTATTGTTGCTAACAATGTTTAAATTTGATATGGTGATATGGGTGTTTTTCTCTTAGATTGTACATTTTAATTCAAATTTTATGTTTTTTTAATATAAGAAACAACTTAGCTTTTAAGTATGTTCATCATTCCAGAGCAATTATTTGTACTAGTTTATAATCTATAGCTTAATCACTTACACTCTTTATTTATAATGTGTTCATTCTTAAAGGCCCTGATAACCCTAGCTGAAGTCCTCTCGGACCAATTAAAACATGAAAGGAAGAGCTCTACAAGAAGCAAATCGAACACTGAACATACTTTTAGTTCTCTGTCAATTGAAGATCTTCTCTCATTTCTGAACGTGCAACTTCCACAAGACAATAACTGTTTTGTCTGTGTTATCATACACAACATTGATGGTCCTTCTTTGAGAGATCCTGATTCACAACAGTATCTTGCGCAATTAGCAAGCTGTTCTAGAGTCTGTATGGTTGCATCGATTGACCATGTGAATGCACCTCTTTGTAAGTTTTGGTTAACTTGCATTTCCTATTTGACAGTTTAGCATTTTTCTTTGGTTCTTTACCTACTTCTCACATGCTTCTGATCAGTTAATCATGTTATAGAATTTTGTTAGCATCAAAGTCACTACGTTTAATGAATTTCTGTCGCTACTAGTTGCATGCTTCTTTAGATACCTAGTGGCTGATATCTTGATTTTGGAAAGAAGAGCGATATAGTTGAATGTTTCATTAGATTCCTAGTGGCTGATATCATTAGAAGGCTTTGTTCACTCAAAGTTATATTTAATGGGAGGGGACTTACTCAAAAGAGGTGGAGGTCGATGAGAGAGTGGAAGAGAGGAAAATCTGATTTTTATGTTATACATGTTTTGTTTCTCAGTCCTTGCTAAATGAGTCTGCTCAAGGTTTTGCGCTGCTTTAATGCTCACTTGGTTTGTTTGTAGTGTGGGACAAGAAGATGGTGCACACTCAGTTCAAGTGGTCGTGGCATCACGTCCCAACTTTTGCCCCTTACAAGGCGGAGGGCAATTTTTTCCCATTGATTTTTTCCCATTTATTTTTGCCCCTTACAAGCATATAAGAATTAGAGCTTGGATCAAGCTTCAAAATAGGGATTACCTTCCCTTTTACCTTTGAAGCTCCCCCTTGACTTGTGCTCCTCTTCTTTTCCCATTTCTTCAAGTGCGCTAATTTCTTGAGCTCTCCTCTCCTTGGGCACTTTGTGTGGTAGTGTCCCCACTCACCACATGTAAAGCACCTAATGTGCTTCTTCTCCTTCTTCTTCCTACAACTCACATTAATTTCTAAATTAACTTTAGTGAGTTTAGGGTTTACCTCCTTTACCTTCTTGAGCGAAGGACACCTACTCTTGTAGTGCCTCATCTTACCACACTCAAAGCATTTGATGTGATCCTTTGTGCTCTTCTTGGTAGTTAAGGTGGATGGTTGAGCTTCCAAGATCTCCTCTTTCTTGGATTGCTCTTCTTCCTCTTCACTTGAAGATGTGGACGATTCCACTTCTTCTTCCCTTGAAGATGTGGATGATATCTCCTCATCTTCCTTCCCCTCCTCGGATGTTGAGCTCGTGTCAACATTCGATTGGTCCTTCTCTTCTTGGACCAATGAGTCCTTCTCCTTGGGTTCCTCCTCTTCTTGGATTTGTGTAGGACTCTCATGAAGCGCAATTACCTTTTTCCAAAAGTCACTTGCATTCTCGTATTCACCTACATTCAATATCGCATTAGGAGATAATAAATTAATTAAAATTCTAGTTACCTCCTAGTCCGTCTCCGATTGCTCCCTTTGCTCATCGGTCCAATATTGACGTCGGAGACGCTTTCCCTTCTTATTCGTTGGAACTTTAAACGGTTCCTCCAACGCAATCCATTGGTTCCAATTCATTTGGAACCACATCTCCATGCGCTTCCTCCAATAGTCGAAGTCCTCGCGCTCGTATGGAGGTGGGATTCGGATGTCCCATCCGAGAGGTCCCTCCGACTCCATCTTCTTCCTCTAGCCGCTCTCTTGGCGATTAGTCCAACAAGAGCTCACCTAGCTCTGATACCACTTGTTGGGACTTTGACGTCGCTAGAGGGGGGGTGAATAGCGTTTCACCCAAATCGATTGCTTCCTATAATGTTAGTTCACAGTGGAAATACAAAAACAAATACTAATAAGAGAAAGCAAACCTAACACGTTGATTTAACGTGGTTCGGAGATAAAGCTCCTACTCCAGGGCTGTCCGTAAGGTGGACGATCCCGATCCGTCGGTGGATGACTCCCCGGAAAACCTCCGGCTAGCTCAAGCTCCTTGTCGGTGGAGAAACCTCGCCACAAACACTTGAATACAAGCACACCAATCACACAAAGGCTTAAGAGACTCTAATAGGCTTTAACCAAGTCTATTTCGTCAACCATGCCCAAGCACCGTGAGCTCTATTAAATAAAGCTCGAGAGGAAAACACTAAGCGGTTTCCCCGTTACCAGTCGACTGGTGTATACACCAGTCGACTGGTCCTTTAAGTGAAGACCGTTACCCAATGGTCAACTACCAGTCGACTGCTACAGTGTACCAGCCGACTGCTACAGTGAACCATTCTGTTCGAAGCAAAAAGCACCGTAAGCGATTACTCTAATCGCTTACCATGTCTTAATCGATTACACTAATCAATTAGACAACCTTTCTCGTGATTTTAAGCTTAAGTGACTACCTTAGTAGCTTAAGATATGGTAATCGACTACCATAGTCGATCATCAAACCCTAACTTCCCAATTGAAGTCTAGGGTTCCTTTATCCAACATCCGATCAACCATGACCTATTGGGACTCCTCCTTGTTTGGCATCTGGTCGACCTTGACCTGTTAGGACTTCTTTGTCAATTGTCCGGTCAATCCTTTGACCCACTTGGACTTTCTTTCTCGTGCCAAGTGTCCGGTACTTCATGATTCACTTGGACTTTCTTCCACCAGATGCCCGATCATCCTTGACCCATCCGAATTTCCTTGTGCCAAGTATCCGATCACTCCTTTGACATACTTGAACTTTCTAATACCAGGTGTCCGGTCAACCTTGATCCACCTGGATTTCCACGTGTCTGGTTTCACTCACCAGACTTTTTCTTCTGTCTAGCTTTACCACTAGAACTTTCCTTCTGCCTAGCTTGACTCACTAGGGCTTTCACCTGACTTCACTCACCAAAATTTTTCCACTGTCTGGTTTTACTCACCAGGACTTTCACTCTGTTTGGCTTTACTCACCAGGGCTTTCACATAGCTTCACTCACTAGGATTTTCACCTGACTTTACTCATCAGGATTTTCATCTGCCTGACTTCACTCATCGGGACTTTCATCTGCCTAGCTTCACTCACCAGGACTTCTAACATCAAGTGTCCGGCCAACACTGACACACTTGGATTTTCATCATCTGCCAACATCTTCGTTGGACTTGTCCTTCCCTAACCTCCAGTTAGGACTTCCCAGTCAAGTATCTAATCAACCTTGACCTACTTGACTCTTCTTCACATCAAACTGGTCAAAATTAACCAGAGAAAAATTGCACCAACAATCTCCTCAAATCGATTGCGCCTGCAATCTCCAACCATTGTCAAACATCGAAACTTAAATGTCAAGACTCAAGCTTGCTTGAGCCAACTCAAGCTTAGTCAACCTTGACCTAGGGAAATTGCACCAACAATTTTTGCCCTATTTATTTTAAATTTATCTAATGTAAATCTATCCAAACTGCATTCAGTTCCTAAGATTCTCAGTTTTTTCGCCTGAAGAGGAAGGCCTCCATCATTTTTTTTTGCACATATCTTCTTGGAATTCTGATAACTGCATAAATAACTGGTGTTTTCAAGGTTAGTTGCATAATCTGCAAACATGTTTACAGGCAATTGATGATCGAACCATTCCACACCAGAAAGATTTTTCTATATCAAACCTGAGCTTGGCCACCAGATACATCGATTTACAGGGCAGAGGATGATCGTCCCAAACACACCACAGTTTGAGAAGGAGGAAGGGAGGTCTCAGCCAGTGCTGAATTTGATCAGGAGAATCCTATTCTTGTCTTTAGTCATTTGTTGAATCCGTCGGACGATCTGAATTCCGCCCCTCCACTTTGAGATCTTGCCACAATCCTGAGCTCCACGCTGACGGTCTTGGCAACTATCATCTTTTGGACATCTTAACCTACTAGGGTAGATGATGGCAAGCAGAAAGAAGAAGCCCCAAAATGTGAGGGGGCGACGTTCTTTGCTATTTAGTTTTTCTAAAAGGGCGCTCTTTATTGTTTTTATTAAATTACTATTATCAATTTTATTTTTTTCCTATTAATAGGGATCTTTACCGATTGCCGCTCCAAAAGTCTACATCGGATTCGTCTGGTTGCGAAGTTAGAGGTCCGACTGTGCGCTGTACTGCTCCTCCGGCGGGTGCAAGGTTAGTGCTCCGCTCTTCTACCTTGTTCCCTTTTCAATCTCTCATTAAAAGATATTACCAAGAATCAAGATTGCAAAGCTCGATCCCTTCCGCCGACCTAATTAAAAGTCGAGTGGCAAGATCTCACACCTTATCCGATTTCTCCACCGGCGTAAAATCCCTATATTCTTCCCTCCTTCCCCGATCGCCTTCCGGCCTCTTGTTCGGCGCCAGCGGCCTTTTGACGTCACCTACATTCTTTTTACTATCTCGGTGAAGTTCTTGTGCATCCTATTGATATGTAATTTTTATTTTTTATTTTTTCTGAAAAAAAATGATTTCAGAGTTCTCCTCCTTACCGTAGTAGTTCATTGGATTGTTGTCTAACATTTCCTGGGAAAGTCTATATAGAAATTGAATGCTACAACAAGTTGACTCTTACAATTTCTCATAGATAACAAAAAAATATTTTGTTAGGACACACATTCTTTTATTTCTCGTGCTTTTATGAGAGAAATTGGTAGACTACCTACTCTTAGACCACGGCGACTGACCATCGCCCTACCATTCGGTAATACATTAAACGTCACTTAGGAGGTCAGAGGATGCCCATTGGACTTTGGCAACAATATACTCACGGTAGATTTATTAGTACTGGAAATGGTCGAGTTCGACATTATCCTTGGCATGAATTGGCTGTCAGCATATCATGCCACGATTGATTGTCAGGCGAGGGTGGTCACATTCCGACCGCTGAACCAACCCTCGTGGGATTTCACTGCATCAGGGATGACGGTATCTCGACTATCTCTGCGATTCAAGCTCAGAAGCTACTGTCGCATGGCTATCAGAGATTTCTATTGTCGTTAATTAATGCCAACGACAGCAGTAGTCACTACAACAAAACAGGGCTTCAGAAACGGATTTTTAAAACCAAAATAAAATCTGTTTCAGATTTATATAAATTAGAGACAGATTTAATACGGAATTATTAATTCGTTTCATTTTAGTAAATTATATATTTTAAAAAAAAAATTAAGACCGAATTTAAAACATATTTGAAACGAAATTACATATAAATTTTTATAAACAAAAATAAATATGAATTATAAACAGAATTTGAGACTGTATCATTTCTGTGACAAATTTTATTTATAAATTAATTAAAAGTTAAAACGGAAATAAAATCTGTTTCAGATTTATATAAATCAGAGACAGATTTAATACAGAATTATTAATCCGTTTCATTTTAGTAAATTATATATTTAAAAAAAATTAAGATAGAATTTAAAACAAATTTGAAACGAACATATAAATTTTTATAAACAA
Source organism: Zingiber officinale (assembly GCF_018446385.1). Classification (NCBI taxonomy): domain Eukaryota; kingdom Viridiplantae; phylum Streptophyta; class Magnoliopsida; order Zingiberales; family Zingiberaceae; genus Zingiber; species Zingiber officinale. The sequence goes on from NC_056002.1 coordinate 102,110,080, forward strand.
AAATAAATATGAATTATAAACAGAAGACTGTATAATTTCTGTGACAAATTTCGTTTATAAATTAATTTAAAGTTAAAACGAAAATAAAATCTATTTCAAATTTATATAAATCAGATACAGATTTGTTACATAATAATTAATTTGTTTAACTTTAATGAAATATAATATTTGAAAAGAAATTTAAAACAAATTTTGATACGAAGCTATGTATAAATTGTATTAAAAAATAAATATGGATTATAAACGGAATTTGTGATCGTTTAAATATTTTTAAACGAAAATAGAATTTGTTTTATATTTATATAAATCAGAGACATGAAATTGTAAATATATTCACTTTGATAAAATATAATATATGAAAAAATTTAAGAAAGAATTTAAACCAAATTTAATATGAAATTATATATAACCTTTTATAAAGAAAAATAAATATGAATTAGGTTTTCTAACCCTTTCTCCTCGTCCTAATTTGACTTTGGCTTTGTCTTTGGCTTTATCAGAGCAGGTACAAATTCTTTTTCCCCCGCCTCTGATTTTTTTTTTCTAGTGCTTGGTGGCTATCTTATACGGTTGCAAAGGTTGCTCGCAGCTGCGAGGTCGACCGTAGTTGTGAGGGCGATCACAACCACTTAAGGTTGTCTACAGTTGCTTCTCAAGGCCGCAAGGTTCGCGACCTTTTCAATTAGCCCCCTCATGCGACCGTGAGGTCGTCCACCCTACAGTCCCTGAATTCTTATTATTTTTATTGATTTTTACTAATAATTGTGCACTTTTATTGTAAAATACGGCAATAAAAAATAATAATAATAATTAAATAATAAGGTTTAATTGGGAAATAATCTTAATGGAATTTTTAGATATTTTTTAAGAATTTTTCGGAGCTGTGTAATTGGAGGGGATACATTTGCAGACTTGAGAAAAATTTATTTGGAATACCCAATTTAAGTAGGAGTTGATAAAAGAAATTACTTAAGTTTTAATTAAAATAAACCTAGTTATCTAATTTAATTAATGGTTATAATTCCTCACCGTGCCTTATTCCACCCTAATCGTCGAATCCTTCCTCACCTTATCTCGTCGCCGCCCCGATTCTTCCTCCTCTCTCACGCCGTTTACTCTCTGCTCTTCTTCTTCTCCTCATCTTCTCCAACCGGCGCCCCTTTCTCTTCTTCCGCGTCATCTTCCCTCCTCTGCCGTCGTCTCCTCGTCGCGGAGGTCCTCACCACGCCGATTGTCACGAGAGCACCGCCGGCAGCAGTCCTTCTCTCCGCGAGCCTCACCAACACCAAGCTCTCTGGGCTATCAGGCGGCCCGATCCTCTTCTACTTTTCCCCTTGAGTCTCTGCCCTAGATGCAGCCGGCGTCATCGCATCCGACCACAGTACCTGCAATTTTGGGCGGCTAGCGTCGCCGCCATCTCTTTCACCGGCTGCCACTTCTTCCTCTTCCATCTGCCACCGTCGGAGAGCTGAGTACACAGGAGAGTAGGGTTGTTCTTCCGCGTATCAGCAGTTGCGAGGGGTTACCACGCGTTGCCCCCTTCAATTGTGCCGTGGCCATCCGGTCAGCCACAAGGAGGTATGAGATGTTGTCATCTCTATTCCTCTTCCCTGTTTGACAGCCGTCACAACTTATCAACGGATTGGCATCTTCTGGATTGCAGATCCATTGCTGCGGTGACCCCATTTGTGCTTGGATTTGTGCCACTGTCGTGTATCGGTGAATTCTGAGGCGGTGAGGGTTGTTGGACAGATTTACCATCGTCGGAAGAGCCACAAACTGCTGATAAGGGTAGTAATCTGAACCTGATCAGATTTATTAGGTTGTTTCTTTTATCATGTTGGATGTGTGTTATGTTTCTTATTGAATGCTTATATCAAACTTGATCTCCCTTAATTAGAATGCACGCACTTGGCTTTAATTGTTTCATGCACCCAACTTGTTTGATAAAATGTTCCGTAGTTAGGTTCTAATTTTTGCATGTCATGTGTTCATTTCACGTTCGGTGAAATGTCTCTTTCAATAGTTAGGTTCAATCTGATGCATCTTAGTTTACTTAACTCTTGCTTTGTATTGCTCTTTCAATTGTTAAGTTTTATGTCTTCATTTAAATTCAATTAGGTTAAGTTAGATTAGGTTTCTTTAATGCTCTAAGTTTTGTTCCATGCTTAGTTTCGTTAATTACTTCATGTTGACTATTATTTTCTGCAATTGTATTTTATTCATTAGGTTTGATTTCATAGTTGCTTTGAAAAAAAATGATTTCAGTGTCCTCCTCCTTACCGTAGTAGTTCGTTGGATTGTTGTCTAACCTTTCCCGGGATAAGAAAGTCTATATAGAAATTGAATGCTACATCAAGTTGACTCTTACAATTTCTCATAGATAACAAAAAATATTTTGTTAGGACACGCTTGGTTGAAAAGATGAATGTTGGGGTTCATGAGATGACTATGGAGGATGAAGAAGATGACTTCATGCTGTCAAGAAATTACTTCCTTGCCAAAGAAATTGGCAGCTCTTCAAGGAAGAAATCCTCGCAAAAACACGTCGTCGACATCAATCATGTTGACGAACAGGTTTGATTCACCTCCAAAGTGCAAATTGTAGTCACTTTCTGTGATCCTCATATTACTTTTCCCTAGAATTGCAGTTATCCATCGACATATTATTGTTTGCTATTTGGCACAGTTTGTCACTTCCTTGTTAGTTATTATACTCTCCTATTATGGATTTTCCTATTGGTAAGTTGGAGAATCTAGGTTAGTATACTGAGAGAGAAATGCACATGTTTAAGCTACTTTCTTAATGGTGTAACTTATTCCTGTTATTTAGCAATATATAATATTACCTCGTATTCTCAACATACGATACATATCGCTTAAATGCATAAATACTTTTTTTGATCTAATATAACATTTTTGCATTTCTTATCTGTTTTTTTAATATTTGTTTACTGTTTAGTTTTTACTTCTGAACTTACCCCCTTATTTTTACTGGTATCAAGATTCCCTTGTGGCTATATCTTATCTCCCACTCCAATGAATTCTACTGGACTTGGTGGGATGTTGTTTGGAGTAGGTTTCTGTGACTTCTTAAATTGTTGTTTATATGAAAAAGATTTACGTTGCTTAGAGGGTTAAAAAGGAATATCCTACAGCTGCTCCCAAGTTTAGTCCTTCCTTTGGCTGTTTAGCAAATTCAAGCTTCACACAAGTGAATACAAATAGTAACCAGTCAAGTTTACTACTTATATGCCAATCTACTGTTATTAGATAATAACCAATCGATTAGAATAATCAGTTTACTCATGTGAAATAGTTGAAGAATATGTAATCAAATTTTCACCATGTTATTCTTTTTTAAAACATCACTGTTAAAGTTATCATATGACAGTTGGAATAACATGCTTATCCTTTTTCTAATGCTTACACTATTTGATCTCAGGTCCTCCGAAAAGAAGTCTTTGATATTCCAGTGAAGCATGAAAACGAAATCCAACATTTAATCAAAAGTTACAGAAATTTATACCCTAAGTGGCTTTTTGAGTTAAGGTACGTAGGCTTGCTTATGTAGATTTTTGTAGTCCTTCACTTAACATTCTGACATGAGCAGGAATTATATTTCTTGCTATGAAGATATATGCTTTTGACTACAAGTTATTTTAGGAATTCATAAAATTCATCAGAACTGTGTTCTCTTTTAATGTATTTTTGAAGGATTGCACTTATTGCAGGTGTGGTTTTGGTTTATTAATGTATGGATTTGGTTCTAAAAAAGCCTTGCTCGAGGATTTTGCTTCAACAAGCTTAACTGATTTTGGAGTGGTCGTGATCAATGGCTATCTTCCATCAAACAATCTTAAACAAGTACGATTTTTCTTCCCTCTATGCAATTAAACCCTGTGGCTTACAAAACCTATAATTTGATAGTTTTTTTTTTTTTTGGTTTTGCTAATTTTACTTCTGGAACCAGTGAATGCGCATTACTTCAAGGCATATTAAAAAAAAAATTGGAAAACTAAAGTTGCTGGGTATCAAATAATTATCAACTGAAAGAAATTTGTATTTTTCTATTATATTCTTTTGGTCAGAGAGATTTTCTGTATTTAATGTGCTTAGATGTCTCTCTCATTCTTTCGGCACACCAACCAATTTTTGTGGTGATAATCTAGTATTGTTGCTAACAATGTTTAAATTTGATATGGTGATATGGGTGTTTTTCTCTTAGATTGCACATTTTAATTCAAATTTTATGTTTTTTTAATATAAGAAACAGCTTAGCTTTTAAGTATGTTCATCATTCCAGAGCAATTATCTGTACTAGTTTATATTCTATAGCTTAATCACTTACACTCTTTATTTATAATGTGTTCATTCTTAAAGGCCCTGATAACCCTAGCTGAAGTCCTCTCGGACCAATTAAAACATGAAAGGAAGAGCTCTACAAGAAGCAAATCGAACACTGAACATACTTTTAGTTCTCTGTCAATTGAAGATCTTCTCTCATTTCTGAACGTGCAACTTCCACAAGACAATAACTGTTTTGTCTGTGTTATCATACACAACATTGATGGTCCTTCTTTGAGAGATCCTGATTCACAACAGTATCTTGCGCAATTAGCAAGCTGTTCTAGAGTCTGTATGGTTGCATCGATTGACCATGTGAATGCACCTCTTTGTAAGTTTTGGTTAACTTGCATTTCCTATTTGACAGTTTAGCATTTTTTTTTGGTTCTTTACCTACTTCTCACATGCTTCTGATCAGTTAATCATGTTATTGCATTTTGTTAGCATCAAAGTCACTACGTTTAATGAATTTCTGTGGCTACTAGTTGCATGCTTCTTTAGATACCTAGTGGCTGATATCTTGATTTAGGAAAGAAGAGCGATATAGTTGAATGTTTCATTAGATACCTAGTGGCTGATATCATTAGAAGGCTTTGTTCACAAAGTTATATTTAATGGGAGGGGACTTACTCAAAAGAGGTGGAGGTCGATGAGAGAGTGGAAGAGAGGAAAATCTGATTTTTATGCTATACATGTTTTGTTTCTCAGTCCTTGCTAAATGAGTCTGCTCAAGGTTTTGCGCTGCTTTAATGCTCACTTGGTTTGTTTGTAGTGTGGGACAAGAAGATGGTGCACACTCAGTTCAAGTGGTCGTGGCATCACGTCCCAACTTTTGCCCCTTACAAGGCGGAGGGCAATTTTTTCCCATTGATTTTGGCAAATTATGGCAATGCCCAAACCACGAAAACTGCTTTGGTTGTTCTACAGAGTTTGACACCCAATGCGCAGAGTGTTTTTAAAATCCTTGCCGAGCATCAGCTAGCCAATGAGAAAGAAGGCGAGTCGAATCACAATACATTGGTAGTTAGTAATACATTGGTAGTTAGACTCTAATCTTCTTTTGTTTTCAGGCATGCCAAACAGCACCTTGTACACCAAGTGCCGCGCGCGATTCCTGGTTAGCAACCAAGTAACACTGAATTCCCATCTAACAGAGTTCAAAGACCATGAGTTAGTGAAGGCGAGACGGCACTCAGATGGACAAGATTGTTTCTACATTCCTCTACCCTCTGAAGCACTCAGCAAGCTCTTGCAAGAATTGGCATAATCTGATTTCTCGTGGTCCAGTTGTTAGCGAAGTCAACCGTGTGTTTATTTTTTGTGCATTGTTGTGCTCATTCAATGTGTTTTAGCAACTCTAGCTGCTCTAGTTCTTTAGTTTCTATGTTCCTCTATCCCCTTCTAAGCACTCAGTAAGCTGTTGTAAGGATTGGCATGTTTCCCATAAATGATTAGTTTTCAATTGACTCTTCTTACTAAAGTCAACCCAGTGCATTCTTTTATTCTTGCAATTGATTAGTTTTCAGTTGACTTTTGAATGTTCTTTTATTTTAACTCATTTCAACGGAGTGTTTTTTTTTTAGTAATTCAGTATCTAAGTTTTTGAATTGATTAATCACATTGGTCTTGTTATATGAAAATTTTCTATCTGTCATTAGAGTAAAGCCGGAAATGTTCACGAAGACTTATCCAAACGGTTAACGTTCTTAGATTTGTTGTTCCATTGAAGGATAATCTTACGCCGCAGTTGAGATTTAAATTTTAAATGTTCGTTTGAATACTTTATCGTAAAAGATTAATTTACATGCATCAAACTTAATAAGGGATAGTCAACCTTGTTTATCTTAAAATCATCATATCGATAAAGAGAAACCAAGAATTAATCTCTCTCCCGAGTGAAGTTTCTCTCAAGTGGTTTGTAAGTACAAAATCTGTTTCGATATTTAAAAAAATCAGGATATTCTTTTAACGAAAATAAATAAAGGAAGCCTTTTGATAAGCCTCTAAGGGTAGAAGCTCGCGGATAATCTCATCTTTTGTATGTGTTATTAGGCTTTGTAAATTTACATGTCTATATTTAATCCAGGCCAAAGATATTAGATTGTTTGAAATAAACGTTATCATATTTTGTCACAGACAAGATCAGATAATAGAAGATTTTTTTTAAAAAAATTATCCATAAAATAATTTATAGGTCTTTTAACAATTTTCACCAAATTGAGAGAACCATCAGTTTTATAAAACTAAAACGTTTGCATTCTTTTAAAAAAATATAAGGGATGATTTCGAAAATTAAGGGTGCTTTTAAAAGGTTTTACCGTAAAATTATTAATTATGGGGGCATAAATTTAAACAATCGAATATTAAAGTGTTAAACTACAAAAGCATTTTTGTGATCCAATATCATTTCTTTCCTTTTATGGTTCTTTGGACGCTTATTTTGTCATCGTTCCAATGTCGCCGGAAAATGAATTCCACGCTAGATTGGGATCAAGATGGAGATGCAGATGGAGATGGAGGTGGTCGCTGTGATAGCAATGCGACACGAGCTCTGATCGCTATCCAGCCATTGCAATAAATGAAGCCTCTTTTTTGTTTTCCTTTGCTGTCGAGACGCAATTAATGAGATCGCGTGTCGCCTCCCCTCTTTTGTCCGTTGGAATTTTTCGAATGAAATATGCTTCGATTCCTTCTTGTGGTTAGAGTTTTCATTGAGCCATCCTGATGGCGGTGTTGCGTTTGGTTTGACAGTGTCCGCTGTTTGGTGTGGATCGGAGTTCGCTGCAGGCGATTTGGGGGTAATTTTGCCCTCCCCTTTTATCTGTTTTTTTTTCTTTCTTTGTTGGAGGAGGTTTTCTTGTTCCTTGATCCCTTAAATATCACTCCTTGGTGAGATTTCTTCTCGCATGTTCATTTCATTGCATTCCTTTGCATCTCCCCGATAATTGCTCGAGTTTTTAGGTTCTTGGATGTTCTTCAATCTCCCTTTCCTTTTTTTCTGTGAGATTACGGCTGAGAAGTGCAGATTTTGAATTTTGATTGCCAATGGCCGGTTGATGTCTCATTTCGGAGGCTTCTATGGCTTCGATTAGCTTTGCCAATTCCATAGCTTGTCGAGAGGTCTTCTGAAATCCCTCCCGATCAGTCGTTTGTTGGCACAAAGGTGATTTTTTTTTTTTTTTGATGCTTTATGATTATAACTGCACAAAAGGTGGAGGTTTGGATAGATGTATGCTGTGGAGAAGCTCGGTAGCTACATCTCCCGGGGCGTGTACACTGTCTCCGGCCCCTTTCATCCATTTGGAGGAGCCGTGGACATCATTGTCGTCCAACAGCAAGATGGGAGCTTCAAGTCCTCGCCATGGTATGTACGATTTGAGAAATTTCAAGGTGTTTTGAAGATGAAGGAAAAACTCGTAAAGATATCCGTTAATGGTGTTGAAGCTGGATTCAACATGTATTTGGACCATAAAGGGGAAGCCTTCTTCCTCAGGGATGCTGAAGATGGAGAACAAGAATTTTTCATGTCACCTCCAACTTCTGGGGATGAGATAGAGGGGAGAATGAAGAATGACCAATTTGAGAAGACACAGAGTTTTTATGTTGAGGGTGGACAGAAGGAAATGGTCACCCAGGTGGATAATGAAAATGATAAGCTTGTGACAATGAGCTCCAAGCGATCTACAATCCTTGGCTTTGTATTTAGACGGAAAACATTTAAAGAAATTCATGGTGGTGAGAATATGGAGAGAGTGAGTGCATTGGAGCGTGCAGAGATTGCAGCTGACCTGCTAGAGGTAAAGTGGTCAACGAATATGAAGTCTCGAGATCGAACAGTTGACGACATAAAACCATCTGAGAATGGTGAGATGAGTGTCTATGTTTCTGACAAAGAATATTGTCCCTAGACGCCTTCACGAAAAGATTGTTTGCATCACAGTGAAAATTTGAATTCTTATGGTGAGGAAATGGATAATGATCCTGAAAAACCAATTTCAAGTAGAGATAATTTGGAAGAAGCAAGATATAGAATCATTGAGGAGCCTGCAGAGGTATATTCATCTGAGAATGGTGAAAAATCAACTAATGTGAGAAAGAACCCTGAGTCTGTTTCTGGAAGTCCTGGCTACAATCTTCAGATTGATAACTTAGATCGTGTTGGAATTTCTTGTGATTCTTCTGTTTCTGATGTTGATGGTCTAAGTCTGGTTATGAATAACATGCTTACTGGAAAATTTTCAAAACAAATGGTCTCCCATGAAGAGGTGCAGATCGAGACCATGGAGATTACTGATACAGGAGTGAGGAATAAAATAGTCCCAGATTTGGTAGCAGTGCAGTCAGAGGAAACTGGTGTCCAGATTTCTGGTTCGACTGCATATTGTCATGATGAAATGCATTCTCATACTGAAAGCCAAATGAATTCAACGTTAGCAATATCTTCATTGGAAACTGGAAACAGGAAACAGGGAGGTTGCTTCTTTCAGTTATTGTCAGACTTTAGAAAGCTCAACTGATAGGCTTAATGTTTCAGATTACAAAACTTCTGATAACCTGGAGCTTGTTTCTGGTGGGTTCGAACATTGTGAAAATGGAATTTTTTGCGAATCAACTAACATGGTCCTAGAAGTTAGTTCAATTGCAGAAGAGGGTGCAGCATTAAGTAATGAACATTCTGAATATCTCCATTATCAGACCTTGGAAATAGCTAGAAAAAGTGGATTTTCTGGGTCTGAAAAATCTCAATATGACTCTCCCATAGAAGAAGCCTTGATAGGGTCAGATAGCAACGGCTTTGGTACTATCTCCAATCCTATGCCATGTTCTGAACAAATTTCAAGCACTTTCCCTTTTTCATTGAATAAGCAGATACCATCTGAAATTATTTCTGTGGATGTTGTAGCTGGGGAATTTGCTCATGCCCAAGAAATTGATTTTCAGAAATTTGATTTGCTGGGAAATTGCTATCACATGGAGGAAACAGAAACTGCACAAGTTGCTTCTTTATCTGCTTCTATACCCAGCAATCCACTCAAGTATGATGTATTTATGAAATCCGATAGCACTCCTGAAATTCTCAATTCCTACAAATCAGATAATGCAACTCAAAACAGTGAAGGTTTTGATATAAAGTATAATTTGAAGAGATCACACTCTTTGGAGGATATCAATGTTGCTCAAGATCTCGACATCATCAGTAAGCATAAAGAAGTAGCTGAATATAGTGTTCCATGCTCTGAGAGCTCAGATGATGTTCAATTCCCACTCAGTGATGTAGACAACTTTGGTGCTAAAGAAATTGACTCAGAATTATCTAGCAATGAAAAAGTTGGTGAAACAGAAGATTCCCAATTACTGAATGCAGAAATTGATCTAGAAGAAAAATATTTGGAAATAAGAAACAATAAAAGCTCTCTAAGTAACTCTGATGTCTTCTGTTCTCACTCTAGTTCAATAAGTATTTCAAGTTGTAAGAGATGCTCCGGAGAAAATGACTGGTCATCCAGATCATTGCCCATTGTCCAAAGTGATATCGAGGATCTTGAAGGATCTGCTCTACATCACTCATTGAGTTGCTCATTGGTTGAAGAAAATAACATGCAAGAGACTGTTACTTCTGATGACAGTGAAGAGGAATCAAGAAGAAGCTTCACAAATGTCACAATTGGTAAAGATTACCTGCACCATCCATTTTCATCGTCACAATAACCTATCTGTTAAATTTGTAGTATAACATATTATGGAAGATATATGTGCAAACTCAAGATGATCAACTTTCTTTAATAGCTTGTTTCATTGTTCATCCTTATTTGATCCAATTTCTATTGGCTGACCTGATTTTGAAGATTGTTGAAGAAACAAGAATCTATGACATATCTTCATTGAGGTTAATTATGCTAAAATGACCAGGAAATTTCTGGATGAATATATTTATAATTACCTATCTTGTCCTAGTGTATGGTTAAATTGTGATAAAGAATTGTTAAGTGCTCAGAATAAATTGATGATGAAGTCATATACTATATGCAAGTATACATATCAGTGCACGAAAAAATATCCCGATATTAAGGACTGAGGTATTTGGTGTTTGTATGCAGAGATATCCCTATGCAAACACTTGTTATTTGAAGGGATGGGAAAAGATGCAGCTTGTCGAGAATTTGATGCTGAAAAAGTGAATTTGGAGAAATTCATTGTATTAGGTCCTTCAGTTGTGAATAATGAAAGGCTTGTGGTTAGAATTGGTGATCAGTACTTTCCATGGAGTGCAGCAGCACCTACTGTTTTGGGAATTATTTGTTTTGGGAAAAAAGTGGTACTTGAGCCTGAAGGTATGATACATGTGGAGAGAGCTGAGAAAACACTAGGAACTTCAAAAAGTATGCTCATACAACCTCGGGGAAATTGGAACATATGGCCTTTTGTTAAAAGGTCCAAAACCTTAAGTAATCCAGAAGCAATCACTGAAGTTAGCAATGACATGATTGCAGATCCTGATTTTAAAAGCAATGGAAGAATAGCACAAGCAAGTGACATGATAAAAATCAAGAATTCCAAGAGGTGCAGTTGCTTACTCCAACTTCCCAAGAACTTGCTTCATTGAATCTTAAAGAGGGAAAGAATGTAGTGACATTCAGTTTCTCAACTGCAATGCTTGGACTGCAACAGGTTCTTCCTATTGCTTTTGCCCTTGCTTTCTGGTTGTGGTGATATTTGTTCTTTTCTCTATATCATGCTTATTTTGTATCTAATTAATAGGTGGATGCAAGGATCTATCTTTGGAAATGGAATACTCAGATAGTTATCTCAGATGTAGATGGAACTATCACCAAGTGTGTACTTCTTACATGACATGCTTGTCTGCCTCTTTCTTTTTATATGGCTAACTAATTCTCCATGTGTTGTAGTCAATAGGGTGTATTGTTGTTTTTGTTGTTTTAGGCAGCTTAGTTAGTCTGACAAAAATTCCTTAAACCATGCCAAATTCCTTCTTTGTTCAGAGTTTTGCATTTTGCGGTCCATTAATTTACTACCCAATAACATGGATATAATGAATACTTTAAATGACCTTTTTTATTGAAGCATGAAACTGACAATAAGCCTGTTATATTTTATTTTAAGGAAAGTCAGTTATGCATTTTATCAAATTTATTTACTAGCTGGTTAGGTATGTTTTCTCAGTAGATAAATACCAGCTGGTACTGATTGGTACTAGTTGGCATGGCCAAAATGTATCTTTCCAGTCAACAACCTATATCGATAATGTGTCCGCATAGGTAAATGTTACTATGCCACCTGTGCCAGAACAGTATGGTGGTACCAACAGAGACGGACTCTATATCAACCTGTATTGACCTAGACATAAAGATCCTCTATCCGATACTCATCCTTCGATTTTGTTTACCAGTTATGGGGAAGAGATGAAATACTATATAAAGAGAGGAGACGGGAAGCACAAGCATCAACTACATAAAAGAAGAGAGAAGCCAAGATGTATCCATATCTTGTATTTGTGTCTAATCCAATTCCAGTTGTGCTAGTTAGAGGCTATTAGAGAATTAAAACTCAATTAAGTTGATCTTGTTACACTTAATGTTGGTACATCATGATACCAAACACACACTGTTTTGACCAGAGCCTGAAACTCCAACACAAAGCGATACTAAACTTTGCACCTTTTCTATTTTTTGATAGTGTGGATCAACAATTTACAAGTGATTTTGCATATATTATTATATTTGATAAAAGATCACTTCTTTAAATGAAGTTCTTGTTTTGTTTATATGGATAATTGAATTGACTTGCAACATTTTGATGTGTACTTTATAGTGAATTATCTTTTTTTTTTTTTTGCCTATTTTTCAGATCTGATGTTCTTGGACAGTTTATGCCATTAGTTGGTATTGATTGGTCCCAGACTGGTGTTGCTCATTTATTTTCTGGAATCAAGGTTAAGTAAACCTGTATTTTTTTGTTACCTTTTGCAGTTCTTGGTTATGTTATTGTCAGATAAACCTTTCATATTATCCTCAAATGTTGATCCATATTTCTTCATTGCCAGTTATCAACTCTTAGCATTCATAGTATCAAGAATTGCTTACTCTAACTGCAGATTGTGCTTAAGTTTCAAATCCTGACTATAGATTATCATGGTTTTATCTCCATAGATTGCATTGACTTGGTTACAGTAACTTCATTTGCAGAAGGTTGTGTGCTAAAGCCTAAGGGAACTTTCTCAGTGTATTGTCTGTCTAATGGTTACCGGCTTTGTATAACTTACCTTATTTGTTGCTAGTCTAGCTGTAATTTAGTTTCTCTTGTGAAAGGATGATGACAACCAATCAACAATGAATTGAAGAGACAAACTGGGTCTAGTTGTTTGCCATCGAAATGTTTTAGGATCCTGTGACTAATATTGGTCATTCCTCATTGTAAGTGGCCATTGTTTAATCTGACTGCAAGCTTCAATTTGGTCCCTCTTCTGAACTACTACAAAAATTAATCTATATAAGCTCATTGCATTTCTTACATATCATGTCATTATGGGCATCAGCACCTAAAGGTGAAAACCCAAATGGAAGACACAGAAAGTAGGGGCACTGGTGAGTAGGGAAGTGATCACATGAAAATCATGCTAAGAAATTGTGAAACTCTTCACTGGCCCATAGATCACAAAGATTGAACTGAGCACAGACACACACAACAAGCGAAGCAAGCATGAGGAAATCAGGGAGTTGGGTCAAGACACGAAAGAGATGCAGAGACCATTCCCTTCTTCATTGTGCCAATAGGCAGAGTTCGCAAGAAATTCAACATAATTGATATTGGATCAGATACATTGATCGATTACAATTTAGATCCAATAGAAAGGCTTACATGATATTTGATTAATATTGTCTTATATATGCTTTGTCAGGAGGAATCAAGTAGGCATCCAGTTTTACACAATAATATAAGGGGTGTGAGGTCTAGACTCTAGGCTTCCCTCTAAGGAATTCAATCTCTTTTTTGCCTGTAAGGTCTACAGTTCCTTCTAATGAATTAAATCTCTTTTCCTTTAACCTTATTCTTCTTGCATCGGTTGACGACTTGCTCACATAGCTTACCTAGTTTGAACCTTATTTTCGCCGCCAACACACTCAATTCTTGTTTCACCTGTGATCCAGCGTCCCTGGACTTGGTCTCAAAATCAAGCAACTGAAAGCTATTCCTACTAGAATGTGTAAGCTGTAGTGATCATGTATCTGCCTTGATCAGCACAATTCACCCTTAGATTCTGATACACTGCCAAAGAATTCTTCTAAGGCATGTCAACAATCAATGCAAATTGTCAGTGGATATTTGTTTAACTACTAGAAGTTTTCACATCAACTGACATATGCATTTAATTTATTGTAATTTTTTGCTATTTTCTATTATATTCCTGTTGAAGCTTTGTTATTTTTGAATCTTTCAGAGGAACCAATCAATCATATATATGATGCTAAACAAATATAATATGAATATTTCTGTCTCTCAGGACAATGGATATCAATTGCTCTTTCTGAGTGCCAGAGCAATTTCACAGGCTCATCTAACAAGACAGTTCCTTTTCAACCTTAAACAGGTGATTCAGTGTTAACTGATTTTATAGAAAAGACGATTGGGATTCGTGACCTGTTCTTATGGTCTTTCAATTCAAGGATTCTGACCATATTCAGTTTGCAGGACGGTAAGGCATTGCCAGATGGTCCAGTGGTCATATCTCCGGATGGTTTTTTTCCTTCACTCTACAGAGAAGGTCTACAATTTTTCTCTTTTTCCCCTTTAATTGTGGTAGAAGATGATAGATAATTTGGATCCATCTTACTTTTTTTTCCCCTTTCCAACCTCTATCTAACATTGCTTAGTGTATCTGTGGATCAAATTGCAACACAACCTTCTTAATTTACCTCTTCTTTGTCAATGAATCTTAATTTCATTAATTTCTCTTATGGTCATGCATCTGATTATATTCTGAAGGCTCTATATATTGATTATTGCCTAAGATGTGTGTTATATTACTTCAACCATTACATAGTATGAAATGGAACAAGTTCCCAAACCTTGTTGAATGTAGCTTCAGATATATACTTTTGAACTCTGGTTATGAGTGTCTTGAGACTGTTCAGTTTGAGGATTGGTTGGAAAAATTCAGCGGGTTAAACTTTTGTTGTTAGATGGGAAAATCTGTTCAAATGATGCCTAGAGTGTAAGAAGTTGAAAGGAAACAATTAATATTCAGTGGCTCAATTGATTTTTCTCATTTGATAAGATTAATGGAATAATTTTGAAATAGATTATTATTTCGGTTTAATTTTAAATTATTTTCCTATTTAGTTTTCACATGCCCAAGAAGTTTTCTTTATAGAATATGTTGTATAGTTTTACTTAAAATCTTAAATCACATAAAAAATTGCTCTAAAAGTCTTAATCCACAATTTATGAGTCAGTAAACTACCTTAGTGCGCTTCTCTGAACTTATGGAATTTGATTCCCAATTGATGATAGTTGAGGTGGGAATAATGAACCCATCGAGGTGATGAGTTACTTAACAATCTCATATGTTGGATTCTTTCTTAAAGATTCTGTGATATAACTTCAGTTATCAATATTTTAAGGATTTTCATTATCTAAAAAAAAAAATCTTATTGTCCAAGAAACATGAACACATACCAAATCAATCCATAGTCATACTTATTTGTATATTCATTTCATTTAGAAGACATAATTTGATGCTAAAAACAACTTAGCACAACTTGCGTACCTGGCATCATAGATCAGTCAATGAGAAAGTTGTCATACATTTTACAAGTACCAAAATTTAGAAAATGTAGGATTTATCTTGCCTAAAGTTTTCGTTGTTTGAATCTTCATATAATCCCATTTAAGAATTTTGTACTGCTTGATTGAAAGGTTGGATAGCGTATGTAATAGTAAGTTTAAGTTGCCTAGTACATCTTTGTATGTAGGAAATTTTGGAGTTACATTTATGATGGCTACTATCTAAGTGGAAGCAATTTGAATCATATTCTAAATAGTTTGTTCTAATACATCACCCTTGCTCTTACTTAGATGTCTGAAAAAACTTTGATCACATAAGGAACTCAAAATGTTTGAAAATTTTGATTTTGCGATATTAACATATTTGGCAATGCTTTGGCCAATCAATATATTTTAATTCTTGAACTTTTACTTATCGCAGTTATCAGAAGAGCTCCTCATGAATTCAAGATCTCATGTTTAGAGGCAAGACATGTTCTTTTGCTAGATTTCTCATTAATGCTTGTTTCTTCAAGTGCAGATACGTACATCCCTCTTATCTTTGTTTAGTCACTTTGTGCAATGAAAAAGATAAATTCTCCCGCTTACTTTTGTAGCTTTGACACTGTTTATTGCTTCAGTAGCGGAAAGTGTCCATCATACAAATTGTCTGACCATGTTATTCTGATCTTCTTGTTTTTCATTTTCTGAACTAATTTCTAGGTATAACTTATTGATGGTTCCGTGTCTTATTTTTTCTAGCTTAATTGATAGTTTTATTATTTTTTTTTTCATCTAAGAGATGCCATAAGCTCTTGTGTTGTCATAACTTTCAGGCTATCAAAGCACTTTTCCCACCTGATTCCAATCCATTCTATGCTGGTTTTGGAAACAGGGGCACTGATGAGATCAGTTACCTCAAGGTTGGAATTCCTATAGGCAAGATCTTCATTATCAATCCTAAGGTATTCATCCAAATGATAGTGTTTACTGATGTTAAAAAATGTATGCAGAATTGTTTTTTTAATATTTTTCATGATTGCTTGTGAATGCTCAGGGTCAGGTTGCAGTAAACCGTCGTGTTGATACAAAATCTTATGCTTCGCTCCATCAGTTTGTTAATGGAATTTTTCCACCTATGACCTCGTTTGAGCAGGTTAAGCAATATGATCATTAGAGTTTAGGGCACTTCCAAAGCCATGCACCTAATGATGTAGTAATATTCCTTAGATAAGTTCATCGCTATGTTAAAATGCTGCCTCCTTCAGTATTATCAGTTAATCTTTGAGGATTATTTTTCACATATTGATAAAGTTGTTGGCCCAACGGTAAAGTTGTTGCTTTGTGACCAAAAGGTCACAGGTTCGAATCCTAGAAACAACCTCTTGTAAAAAGCAGGATAAGGCTGCGTACAATGGATCTTTTCTCGGGACCCTGCATAGCAAGAGCTTCGTGCACCGGGCAGCCCTTTTTTTTTTTTTTTGAAACTGTTTACCGCCTGCAAAACTTTTTTGCTCTCTTCATCAGTGTAGTGTGTAGTGTTTATTTACACATGATGATACTTTCAATAAATACTAATTGTTTCGCAAAGCAAAAGAAGATTCATCTACCATATCTTGTGTCTATTAATCTTCCATCTTAATGGACAATGTGATACAGATAAATGAGATGCTTGAATCGCTCTCGAGTATTTATTAGTTTGGAAAATGTTTGGCACTTGCGAAACTTTTTAACCACGACATACCAAATGATAATGTGTGCGCGCCAAATACTTGCCATTTACTTGTTGATTATGCACATTGTTGATGTTATGAGTCTGAAAGTAGAGACTGATCTATTTTATACAAGCATCCGCAAATCAAATATTAAGCGTGCAAACTGTTCATCTGTTTAAGCTTTAATTTCTCACTTCTTGTTATTGAACCCTTATTTTTTTTGTTTAATCTTTTGTAGGTCAATTACTAGTTGGTCATGGAATTTAAAGCATGTATGCTGCTAAGTGGTGGCATACTGTACATACATAAGAAAAAAATCATGGAGTTGGATCTTCCAATCCATAGCATGAATCGAATACCTGCATTGTTGGTGATGAGTTGGTCGACCTATTTGTTTATGTGAATGTTTTGTTGTATGATCAAATCCATGTAATATCTTGAAGAATATATATCCTGGCCGGCACTGGGGGGTCGTTAAGGTAGCGGATCTACCTTTGAAGAATATATATCCATATTTTTTTAATTGAGATCAAATATCTAGTTTATTGGAAGTGATTGGTTCAGTTTCATGGAAGTTTTTAATCGTCATCTATTAATTTTCCGAAGTTGAGACTCAATTGGTAGATGTCTAAAAAATTAAGAAGATATCTTACCGCTATACTATTATTCCGGGGACAAGAAGGAATACTTTTAAATTATAAGACTGAGAGAATAAAATGAATCTTTCAAAGGATTATTATTATGAAACCAATAAAATGAATCATATCTTTCCAAGGATTATTATTATGAAACCATTCCTATTCAGTAGTTAACTGAATACTTAAATATTACCACAAGTTAGTAAAACATGGATAGATAGAACAAGAAACAGAATTCTTCAATGAAATCTAGGGGCATAAATAAATTAAATCGAGTTGAATAATATGAATTAAAATCTAGGGGCGTAAACGAATCAAATCGAATCAAATAATATGAAAATATTGATATTTGAGTTGAAGCTCAAAATATATATATGACATTTGAAGTTCGAAAATATAAATAATTTTTGCTTAAGCTTGATTCAAATTGTTCGAACCTTGATTCAAGCATATTCAAACTATAATTCAAAATGATTTAAATTCATATTCAAACTATAATTCAAAATGATTTAAATTCGAATTCAATTTGAATTATTTGAACCTTTTTAATTGGAATTCGATTTGAGTTCAGTTGGTGAACAATCGAATAAAATGGTATAAGTTTGAATTTGACTTGAAAAAAATATTCTAACATATTCGTTTGAACCTTTTTAATTGGAATTCGATTTGAGTTCAGTTGGTGAACAATCGAATAAAATGATATAAGTTTGAATTTGACTTGAAAAAAATATTCTAACATATTCGAGTTCGGTCTGAATTCGATAATTTTGAATATGAATCAAATATTTTTTAAGTCAGCTTGAAAAGCTCGCGAACCGGCTCGATCCGTTTGTAACCCTAATGAAATCCCAGAGATGCATAACTAGACATGGATTTCTCCTCAAGATAAACAATTAATAGAAAAGATCAGGAGATGACTCTCCCGCTTTTGTTACAAACCGTGAGCATACTACTTTGTGATAGCACAAGCTTCCAAACAGGAAGCTAAAAAACTAGTCAGTATTGAATTGATTCCACATTAACTTCTTGCTTGAAACTATCTGAAAAAACAACCATACTTATCTACATGGAAACTAGGTACACCATTATCTTCACTCTGATTTTCCGAAAATTCAACTGTTCACCTCCTCGTCGTCATATAATGGTGCTTCAGTTTCAGAGAGCACTAAGATTGAATCAACTTCCCATGTTCTGCTGCTGGATTCTGAATTTACTGTGCATAGAGAAGTATGGTTCGCAACAGAAATTGGGGAAACAAATGCTTTCTTAGAGGGGAGCTGAAGAATAATCAAATGGAAGTTATCAGTTGAAAGTTGTAAAAATTGCAAAATGAGGAATTATGCATAAATGTTTGTTCAGTTCCTATGCATAAATGAGGAATACGGAGTCTACCCCATACTTGATTATTGATAGAATTATGAGCAACTTGAGCACCCGGCTTTCTTTTCAGACTTATTGTACTTCTTTTCTCAGATATAAGTTCGTCATCAACGAAGTTCTGGTCTGACACCTCTGCAAGATGAAGGATCAACTTTCAGGCTAGATATTTCAAATAAATTGTGGAGTTCAACAAACTTGATACATTTTTCATTGCCCAGCTGAAGACTGGTTTTGGACTCACAGAACTAGAATATCAAATGGTTGAGTTTCTCCATAAAAAGAAAAGATGGTTGAGTTGCAAAATCAGCAATATGAGGATTCAGTGGCAAAGGAGAGTAGTGCATTCCCAAATACATGTAACCATCTTCATCATCATCATCATGAATGAAGCCATGTTGTCAAAGATAACTATTATGGTAGCCTAAAAACCTTTTCACAAGCAGGAATCAAATAATAATGTAGAATTATTTTTTTTTCCCTTGTTAACTTACGTAACCTATGGGAAGAGTCAAAAGGTGTGGCTAAACATGAAAACCTTAGCTTAAAAAACACTTTATAAACAACATAAAAATGTATGGATAATGGTGATGGAGCACTTATAAAAATTCAGGTTTGTTTTTGAATCAAACAGAAATTCCTTGCCATATACCTATGTACACCAACACAATTAACACAAAACATACAAAAGCCTGCCTTCAATTGGACGCAAACTCAAAAGGTAATGGACTTCATAACCAAGCTAAGAAAACACCTTTAAATAATAAGTACCTGCGCTGCTACCAACAGAATCTTGACAACAGTTGTGCTTTGAGCTTGTTCCTTCTCCATAATGACCATCATTCTCTAGATGAACTGAAGGTCGAGTGAGATGAGAATAATCAATCTTGTCAGATGATTTAAGATTCTTCTCCTTCATAATGCAAGTTGGTCGAAAATGTTGAATCCATGGATTTGCAGACAGAGGCATGAGACCAGTCTCAGTCTCTGCATCTATCTTGTCCATGTCATATATAAAGTTCTTCCAAGAACTCATACGCAATACCTTGAACTGCAGAGTTGACGTGGTTCTTGATCAGAAAGTTTAAGACATAATAAAAACAGGTATCAAAAGGAAAGGAACAGGGCTAAAAGTAGAAATCTCTAACAACCTGACCAGCTTTTTGATCATTTTCACATTGTCCACAAGATCCCTTTGGCATTTTCATCCTTGATAACCATCCGTGAAATGCATTTGTTTCGTATTTCTCATTGTATAGCTCATTAACAAAAGCGGATTCAATGCAATTAAGAAATATTACATGTTTTTCATCTGTCCATCCATTTGATAGAGAACCCACCAGCTGAGAGTCCTGAAAGGTAAGAGATATACATTAACTCATTATTCTATACCAAAGATGGAATAGAGAATCCATATAATGGATATTAATGGTTGAGAATGTAATACCAAAGATGAATTAAGCATGCAATTGAACAAAACAAATTAAGCAAATCTGACTTCAGTGGAAATAAGTGCAGTTAGAACTTAGAACAGGCTATAACCTTAGATAACGATTGGTCTAGCATGAGACCTAGATGAAGAGTATGTCATGAAGTCTAAGGTGCCTTAGTATCAAAAACATGATAAAAATTGCTATCATATGGTGGAACATGACGGCCTTGCATCTTGCTATAGTATGAAAATTCCAACAAGGGATCAGGGAGAGTAGATGAGCTACGAGGACCTTGTGTGACCACTTATCAATACTTTTTAGTCAGTTAAAGGAAGGACAGAGCTATAGAAGTCTTCAGCCAAATTCCAAGGTAAAAATTTTTTGCTGAAGAAAAACAACAAAAATCCATAAAATATTCAACAAAATTCACAGCATGTTGATCTTTGTGTTTTGTTTTTTCTTCTTCTCGTAGATTTCTCTTAATGGATGACAGGCATTAAATATCCTGAAAATGTTCCCATTTCCACTTCAAGAACCTTAAGTATTTTCCTTGTTATAACATCCACAATTCCACACACTTCCTTCCACCTTTCTGGCTGAAAATTGACCAGATTCGATAATGATAAAAACTCAAGTTGAATGCACCTCCTTTCTAGAGCATACTTTACAATTTTTCTTGAGGTGTCTCAGAAATGGAATCAGATATATGGGAAATTATCATTGTTTGACAAAAGATGAAATAAGAGAACAAGTGAAAAAGGAGGAAGAAGATAAGTATTATACATTACTAGAAGAATTGCTAACCCGATCCCTGCTATTATTCGTCCAGATAAATTCTACTACTTTTCAGGAGTCCACCAGGGCATCAACAATTCGCGAGTCTAAACTATAGAGTATGACTAGGATTACTACGGGTGTCTAACTGGTACACTGAGTAAACATTCTCCCCTTCACCATCATGTTGGTTCAGGGATTCACCTTACAGACCATGGAATTCTCACTAGATCTTCCTGCATAATAAGCATGAACGTAGATCGAACCAGCATACATCAAACTCAATATACCTACGCAAAAGCCAGCGTTTTGCACTATCAAAGATTTTCAGCAAGTAAACAATCTTACGACGGAAAAAAATATCTTTATTAAGGTAATTTTTCCTTTTTCGTAAAGTTTACAGATGCACTTTTTCGTAAAGAGAAATTGGTCAAACATCACCTTTATATTGAAGTTAAAAAGAAAAAAGAAAAAAGAAAAAAGCTTTCTTAATATCCAATCCGCTAACTACCATATAAAAAAGAAAAGCAAGAATTGGGGATGAGTCCAGGAAAACCTAAATTTATCGTTACGATTCCAAGAAATACCCGTCAAAATTCTATCTGAAATATCCTGATACTCAAGAGGATCAACTTAAACGACAAAGGAAGTAGCCTTCTATGGATTAGACGAGTTAGAAGTGGGGTAAACGATCACTCACAGTGCTAGGGCTCTCCAACTTCGGAATCTTTTCCGTGTTCGGCCGATCCGACTCGCCCATGTGCACGGCGATAAGTCTCCAGGAAGCCTCCCACCTCGATCGAACGTAGAATAAAAGAATCCGAAAAACAAACAAACAAACTTCTTCGAAATCCTCTGCCTCTGGATCGCCCCTTCTCTTCGGAGACGGAGACGGAGGAGAAACGGACTCGATGGATCGAAGCGAGGTGGCGAACCAGAGATATTTATGCCGGCGCTCCTCGGTGGGGCCCTTGTTTGTTTGTCCTACGTGTCACGGTTTGCCAGGTGGAAAGCGCGCAGGTGGCCCACTGACTCTCCGACTCCAACGAGATATTTTTGAGAGGAGCAAAAATTCTCTTTCATCCCTAGACTTTCAAAAATGACAATTTACCCAGACGAGAACAATTAACTCCACGAACGTTTCGTTTTCGAGACCGCCAAAGTATACGCGGCTACCCTCCCATCCAATCACAACACGAGTACGCCTCCAATAATACCGTCATGGACCATAAAAATATTAACTTTCCAAAAAAAACCTTGCCAGCGCATATGGGTTTCTTGTGGGGTTGTATGCAAAAGAAGAAAAAGGCGAGTTCCATCAGGTTTTTCACTTTTTCTTATCTTTTTTAATATTCTTTTAGCGTTTAATTTAATGTCGTTGGTGATATATCTTAAGGAACAAAGATATTTGTGCACGAAATCTAGAGGGAGATATTTGTTCTCCGACAGGTAACGTGACGAACTCTAATTTGTAATTCATTTGCACGTAATATCTTGTTCGTAAATGAATATATAATATTTTGATTTTTGAATAAGTGATCCAACTGTGCATACAATCAATAATAGGTTAGAGATTTTTATCAAAAAAAATAATAGCTTAGAGATGAATGGACTAGCCATTTGCACTCTCGGGTGTCTATCAATGTCAATGGAGTGGTGACAAACTAGAAGGATAAGCAAGATAACTATCCCCCAAGTAGTAAGAGTGATGGAGAGAATTTCTTTTAATTAAAAGAAATAAATCTTAGAATTTTCTGAAGATAATATGTAAATGTTCTATGGCTGGTAATGTTTAACAGAATAAGATACGCTTACTGTCCTCATGACGAGAGCACTCCAGTTTGCTAACAATTCAGAAATCAACAAACATAATGAATGGACAAGATGATGTGTTTGGTTACATATTACAGAAGGGCTTCAAGCGTGCTCAAGCAGAGTACAGCACCTCAGTCACTTTCTTCTTCATCATCTTCTTCGTCTTAATCTGCAAAGAAAGAAAAGAAAGCAGTTAGGATGGAAAGTATGGCTTCTCAAGGGATTTAAGGAACAAAATAAGGGTGCAATATGTCAAAAGTTTACTGAGAAAAGAGTGAAGATCAGAATTCACCAAATTGCGCGTTAAAAGCACCAAATTGCATAAAGAACTCAAGACTAAGAACTATGTGGAATTGAACTCTTTGATAGTAAACCTAAAGACCTGTGTAAGAAACAAAAAAATAAATATATTACACAGATATGTGAATCACATGAATCATGGCACTTAAGACACGGAATGTTCTAGATAGGATCATAGAATAAAACTTTTTATCACACGTATAGTAGCGTAGTCAAGTTTCATTGCCTTCTTGGCTCAAGGAACCTCCAATTCTTATTCCAAACGCATCACAGGCTATTTAGAATGTTTTAGAGAGGTTGGGATGTTTGGATGGGGACATTAGTCATTTTTTTCTTTATTCTTGAAATGCTAAAGAGGAAAAAATTAGTCCAGTGGATCTCTCCTTTCTTAAGCTAATTAGTGAAAGGAGTTACATTGGTGCTAATGTTCTTGATGAAGCTGCTGCAGAAAGTCACCAGTCATGGCAGCTTCTAACCTCCTATAAGAACATTATGCATTATACTATGTAAAATATATGTAAAATATATATAGACGCAAAGCTTAGCTTGTAGGCTACCTCCTCCAAACAACCTTTTATGAACATCCGATGAAAAATGTGTTCATCCCCAAGTACTTCTCTAGCGCTCTTGGAACACCTTCAAGTGTCAATGTGCTGGAAGACAAAACAAAGTTAATATCACAGGAGTAAAAGAAATTTGAAGAGTTAACGTCCATGAATGATACAGTTACATGGACTATTTCCAAGTTGTAGACCATGGTCAAATATACTTAACAGTTAGATGAAACACTACTGACTTACTCATGTTGCATTTCTTCTTCAACTTAGCCTAAATATTCTAAGAATGAATGCACATGCTTCCTAATAAGCCATCTTCTTTCTAATGCACATGCAACATGAATTTAAATCACAACATCTTAAATCATCTTCTTCAACTGAAAACTTAGAAGAAACTTGAATTCATGTGTGAGGGAGGCAAACTCAATACCAACCCAACGCATCGAGGGCAACCAAACACATTCTGCACACTAAAAAATAAAAAATTAAAAACAGATATTTCTGCGATATTTCCGTAACACAAGGCAACACAATAGCGAACATATGGAAAATAAGTAAAAGAGGAAGGATCAGGGTTATCCCAGTCGGCTCGCTCCTAGAAGTCACCCACACGCGCTCACATAGTGCGGATATGTCCGCCTCGACGCCTTCCTTCGTGTTCGCCACATCTGGATCTCCCTCCATGGCCACTGGCTAGAAGAACGAGGAGAAGAACAGGCAGAATGAGTGTGGAGGGCAATGAGCAGCACTACGCCCAAACCGGTTCGGCCCGAGTTAGACTGGTACTGAATGAACCAGACCATAATTGAGCTTTCAAGTCAGATATGCATGTATTGACTGTTGTATGAGCAGCAGACTCCTGTTTGATCAATCAGTTCATCTGTCTCATCTTCTTTGAACTTGGGCAAAGTAAAGCTTCTGTGAATAAATCAGACATTAGAGGTTGTGAATAAAAGCTTCCGAGGCCTAACACACTAGAAATTATGCAATCAAATATCAATCATATTGACAGAAGAAAACAGGCAGGGCCCAGATGATGCAGTACCCCATACAGTGTGTGCAAAATGGGACACAGTGCAGAGACACAATAATAAAACGTGGTTACATGAAATATGGTGTGGGGGGTGTTCCAGAATGGAGAACATGGAGATGAAAGATAACCAATCATAAGCATCATCAGTGAGCTGAACATGGCGGTTCATCATGTGTAAAATATCTTCCTCAAAGTTTTGTCAGTGTTAGCAAACACATTTCTCATATTAGAAGTATTGCTTGAAGGACTGATAACTGGTTTTCATAAGCATCAAGATGATCAAATTGATAACTGAAAGAAAACTAAATAGATTTGAGTTGGTCTTATGTCAATTATTTTTTTAACCTGGTAAAAAAGCTATTGATTGAATAGAATCAATATCTCGAAAACTTTAAGAACTACAACTCTGACCAAGTCACTTGATTTTCAAACAAATCAATCTTGTGATAAGAGTTTATTATTTGTATATTAGTTATCATATGTGTATATATTAATTACCATATTATCGGTACAAATTAATTAATAGATGTGCCAATTAGGATAATTGTCAATTAGCCTAATTATAGTTTTCTAAAATAGATCCTTAGTTTGTATATAAATATGTCTCACTCTTCAATAAAATTTATGTATTCTTTTCATCTCAAGTTACATGGTATCATAGCATTAGCGATTAGAAATTACGATTAATCCTCCACCGATTCTCCTTCGAGCCGAGACGCGGCCAGGCTTCTTCAGAGATACCTCCTCCTCTGCCAATTCTCCTTTGACGCCCTCCGCTCCTGCCCTCCGCTTGTTTTGGCGACACCTCCGCCTTTGCCAAAATTGTTGGTGCAATATCCCTAAGTCAAGGTTGACCTGGTTGACTAAGCTTGAGTTGGCTTAAGCTTGAGTCTTTATGTTTGGATTTCGATGTTTGACAATACAAACAATACGTGGAGATTGCAGGTGCAATCATCCGATTGGGGACATTGCTGGAGCAATTCCCCTCTGGTTAGGGTTTGACCTGTCTGAGTATGAAGAAGAGTCAAGTAGGTCAAGGTTGACCGGATACTTGACTGGGAAGTCCTAGTGAGTGAAACTAGGCAGAAAGGAAAATCCTGGTTAGTGAAGCCAAGTGAAAGACCTAGTGAGTGAAGCTAGGCAGAAGGGAAATCCTAGTGAGTGAAGCTAGGTGAAAGTCCTGGTGAGTGAAGCCAGGCAGGTGAAAGTCCCGGTGAGTGAAGCAGGTGAAAATCCTAGTGAGTGAAGCTAGGTGAAAATCCTGGTGAGTGAAGCCAAATAGATGGGAAGTTCTAGTGAGTGAAACTAGACAAATGGAAAGACTTGGTGAGTGAAACCAGACATGTAGAAATCTAGGTGGGTCAAGGTTGACTGGACACCTGGTGTTTGGAAGTCCAAGTAGGTCAAAGGATTGACCGGATACTTGGCAAGAGGAAATCCAGATGGGTCAAGGATGACCGGACATCTGGTGGAAAGAAGTTCAAGTGGGTCATGGAGGACCGGACACTTGGCATGAGATGGTAAGTCCAAATGGGTCAAGGTTGACCGGACACTTGGCGCGAGGAGAAAAAGTCCAGATGAGTCAAAAGTTGATCGAACACTTAGCGATCGTAAGTCCAATAGGGAGTTGGCATGGAACTAGGAAGTTCGGACGTAGTGAACTTTCGAAGGCCATAACTTTTGACTCGGATATCGGAATGAGGTGATCTTGGATGAGAAACGAAGCTTATTTCAAGCTCTACACAATTTTCTGCTTGCCAATCGATTGGCCAATCGATTGGGGGGTTCAATCGATCAACTAGGCGAACGATTGAAGTGCTGGAAATCGCGCGATAAGCCTTGAATCGATTGGGCAATCGATTCAAATAATTTTCAAGAGCACAGAGACGCTCTGGATCGATCGACCAATCGATCCAAAGCCTCCCCAATCGATTGAGAGCAATTCAATTGATTGAGATTCGACCGTTGGCGCTGGATAAAGTCGTTGCGAGCGTCTTCTTCAGTAGTGCTTCGCCCGATTCCTCTCCGATTTTTGACAGTGCTCTCTCCACCACTCACTGCCAGTTCTTGAAGCTTCTTGGAGCAAGGTCTTTTTGCACTTCCAAGGTCAAGAGGCGTTCCAAACAAGAAGGAGAAGCTAGCTAGGGTTTTATGCTGTAAAATCTTGTAAGATTTACTTGTATTTGCTTCTTCTTTTCTTCTTGTTGTTGTGTGAGTTTGTACGAGGTTTCTTCACCTCCGTCTGCGACCGAGAAGGAGTGTTTTCATAGTGGAGAGTGTGTGTCGTGTGTGGATCCTTAGATTAGTCACCTTTTCTTGAGGTGGATACCAAGTAAAACCTTGTGTTAGCGTTGTAATCTTATTTCTTGAATTTTCTGCTGCATATCATCACCAAGAAGCAAGCAACAACGACACCCTCCCCTAGCTACAAATCGACCCTAACAAAAATAAGGATCAACTCGTAGCAACATCTTCAATCCCTCCTCCCACGAACCCTAGCCATCAACGAGCTCCAAGCCCTTGCCCTAGTAACGTACTGCGATCACGCTGCTTATCCCGTGATCGCGCTCGTCTCTTGCAGGGACGACTTCAGCGTTGCTTCCTGCTACGATAATCACGCACACTTCCAACCCCGGCTAAGTCATCACCGCTACCACAGGACTTCTTCTTCTTCTTCTTCTGTTGTTGAGTTTTCTCTTGTCCTACTTTGCCACCGTCGACATCTACCCTCATATCCTCTCGGCGCAAGCAAGAGATCTGTCCACTGTAGTTGTGCTCTCTTTTGTTGTTGTGTTTTCTCTTGTCCTGCTTCGCCACCATCGGCGTTTGCCCTCATATCCTTCCAGCGCAAGCAAGAGATCCGTCCATCGTAGTTGTATCCTTTTCTGTTGTTGCGTTTATACTTGTCATGTTGTTGTGCTTTCTTCCCGTTGTTCTGTTTTGTCTTTCTGGCACAAGCTACAGATCTATGCACCGAGGCTCCATCTCCTGTTGTTGTGTTCTCGTGAGATAAAATCTTATGACCGAGAATAAGCCTTATCTTGTGAAAGATGTAGTGCCCATAAGATCACATACCATAAGCTAAAGATTCGAACTATTTGGATTGGAGTAAAACTGTTCGTCTTTATCTACGAAGTATTGATAAAGATGGTCATTTGACTGATGATCCTCCTAAAGATGATTTGAAATAGACATGGCTAAGAGAGGATCATCGCTTGTTCCTTCATATTCGAAATTGTATTGATAGTAAGGTATTTGGTTTGATGAATTTGTTAAAAACTAATGGATTATTTGAAATTTTTATATTCTGAAAAGGGGAATCTCTCCTGCATGTATGAGTTTTATAAAGTCTTTTACCATGTGGAAAAACAAGATCAACCGCTGATCAGTTATTTTATGACGTTAAAAAAGATATATGAAGAGCTTAATATGTTGCTACCCTTTAGCTTTGATGTGAAGGTTCAACAAATCCAACGAGAGAGCAGATGGCGGTCATAAGCTTCCTTGCTGGCTTATCTCCTAACTTTGAGTCTACTAAGTCACAAGTTCTCTCTGGTTTTGATGTCTCCTCTCTACAAGATGTATTTAGTCGCATTCTCCGTACAGAAAGTACTACACCCACTCTACCCACTCTGTTTAGTGGTGCTCTAATAAGTTGCAATACTAATTATGTGTTTGGAAGATCAACTTGTTACAATAGAAATAAAGGAGGTGGTCCCAAGACTTTCAAACTCGAATGCCTAATTCTGGTAGTATTTTGTGTAATCAGGCTATACAAAATTTGAGTGTAGAAAGTTTTAGTATAAAAATTAGCAAAAATACTTGGCCTATATTGTGTCTACTAATGATGTCTTTGATAAATCAATCTTTATTTCTGTAGATGAATTTGTCAAGTTCTCAAAATATCAAGAATCATTCAAATCGCCATCTCCCTCTTTCTCTGCTATTGATGATTCAGGTAAACAAAATGCATGTCTTCTTTCTTTATTCTCCAAATGAGTCATTGATTATGGTGTCACGGATCACATGACAAGTAATTCTAATCTATTTTCTACTTTTCAATCCAAAGCTAATACTCATATTGTTACTTTAGCTGATGGGTCTCCATCTTGTATTCGTGGATATAGCAATATCAATTCTACCCCTTTGCTTTCTCTGTCATCTGTCTTAGATTTACCTAATTTATCCTTTAATTTGTTTTCTGTCAATCAACTAACTAGTAATTTTAACTGTTGCATCTCAATTTTTCCTAATCATTGCTTGTTTCAGGATCTTTTGATGAAGAAGCTGGTTGGTAAAGAATAGGAGTCGGGAGGCCTTTATATTCTTGACACACTACTCCCCAAATTCATTTGCTTGCTTGAGTGTCACTTCTCCATTCGAGACTCATTGTAGGTTGGGGCATCCATCTCTATCTTTGCTGAAAAAGCTTTGTCCACAATATGGTAAGGTGTCTTCATTAGATTGTGAGTCGTGTTAGTTTGTAAAACATCACCGTCTTAGTTCGAGTCCTAGAGTAAATAAACATGCTACTATTCTTTTGAATTAGTTCATTCCGATATTTAGGGTCCTTGTCTTGTTTTATCTAAACATGGTTTTAGGTATTTTGTTACTTTTGTCGATGATTACTCTCGTGTAACCTAGTTATATTTAATGAAAAATCATTCTGAGTTATTTTCTCTATTTCGTGCCTTTGGTGCTGAGATTAAAAACTCAATTCAATACATCCATCCGTACTTTGCAAAGTGATAATGTTAAGGAGTATATGTCTGGTTTATTCCAATCGTATATGGGTCAGAATGACATGCTTCATGAAACCTCTTGTATTGACACTCCATCCCAAAATAGTGTAGCTAAACATAAAAATAGACATCTTCTTGAAACTGTATAGACCTTTTTATTTCAAATTAATGTTCTCAAATCTTTTTGGGCTTATGCAGTTTCTAGAGCATGCTTTCTCATTAACCACATGCCTCGGTGAAATCCCTTACAAAATTCTTTTTACCAATAAGTTGTTTCTTATTAACAAAAAAAAATGTGAAACTGTCACATCAGCGACCCCCTAGAGCCGGTCCTATGAATATGGAAGGAGGTAAATGCAGGTACACAGTTGAACCCTAGGATATTTAGTAGCACTTATTTTGTTCAGGATGTTCGTTCACATGTCACTAAATTAAATGTCAAGTCTTTAAAGCATATCTTCCTTGGTTATTCTCGTCTTCAGAAATACTATAGGTGTTATTATCCCGTATTAATAAATATCTTATCTTAATTGATATTACCTTCATGGGAGACACACCTTATTTCCCATCTTTACCTATTCTGACTCATCAAAGGGAGGATGATGATTTGTTGGTGTATTCTATCACACCCTCTGCACCCAGGCGTCACCCTCTAGACCTACTACTTCATCATCAGATCCAGTTCCCAGCGATGATCTTCCTATTGTGTTACACAAAGGTAAATGACAGTGTACTTATCCTACTTCTTCTTTTGTTTCTTATAACAACTTGTCGTCTTCCTTTTGTTCTTTTATTGCTTCACTTGATCCTATCTCTATTCCTAGGACTGTGCGTGAGGTCATATCTCATCCTGATTGGAAAGATGCAATGATAGAGGTGATGAATGCTTTAGATGACAATGACACATGGACTTGGTCGATCTACCTTCAGGGAAATAAGCTATTGGATGCAAATGTGTATTCATAGTAAAAGTCAATCCAGATGGGTCAGTTGCTAGATTAAAAGTCCGTCTTGTCGCTAAAATCTATGCTCAGATCTATGGGGTGGATTCTTCTACACTTTTTCTCCTATTGCAAAGTCTGTTTGATTGTTTATTTCAATAGCCGCTACTCATCATTGGCCTTTACATCAACTTGATATCAAGAATATTTTTCTTCATGGTGATCTTTAGGTAGACCCGATCACGGTTCGGAACTGACGGTTCGACTGCTCAAAACCGTCGGTTCGACGGTTCCAAGCAGGTCGACCCTTAACCTTAACCGCCCAAGACGGTTACGATTCACGGTTTGAAACCACCGATTCACGGTTCGTCATGGTTCAAGATTATTATGTTAAAAAAAATTAAAAATTAAAAATTAAAAATTTAAAATTACAAATTACAAATTTAAAATTTAAAATTTAAATTTATTGCAAAAAGGGGCTTGCACTTATTTAAGTTGTCTACGTATCCCCTTAGGGTATAGGGGAATCAAAGTCCACGTAGTTCTTTTACATTTTTATCCTTTTACATTGTCACTTACTTCCATTTTTTGTTTTTGTTGTATTCATTCCTTCAGTATTAAAATCTTCAACTTCGTCATCTAAAAGTTGCATTCCTTGGATTCTTTTATCCGCTCTGGTCTAATCGTCCAGTAATGCTTGAGCTTCCAATCAGTCGTGAGACAAAGTTAATCGTCGTTCATCTAATATGTTGCCGCCGACACTGAACGTATGTTCCACAGCAACAGTTAACACTGGACAAGCTAAAATTTCTTTAGCGATCACGGAGAGGACGGAAAAACTTTGAGCCTTATGTGACCATTACTTTAAGATATCAAAATTTTTACTATCTGCTTCATTAAAATCAAAAGAAGTCGTAAAATAATTCTCAAGATCCTATGTAGAATTTGAGGATCCTCGTGGACGTTTTGTCCGTTCTTTTAATAAAAAATATGCTTTTGTAAATTTTAAATTACTACTAGTAGTTTGTTGTATTTTAGAAATATTAATTTGTGTTCCATATTTTGCATAATATTGATTATAAATATCATATAAATAAATTCTAATATTATATACAATATTAACTGGATCAGGAGAAGAAGAATTTTTAAATAAAATTAAAACGTCATAATATAAAATTAACATTTCTCATAAAACTTTTAATTTAAATCTAAGATCTAAAGCAAATGCAATTAAATAAATTTCAGGAATAAGATAAAAGTATTTTTCTCATTTAGTTTTCATAGCTAAGATGCAAGAAGATAAAGATTCATTATTAATATGTTCATTTAAAACTAATACTATATTAGAAAATTTTTCTAAAATTAATTAAGCAGTGGGATAATAAACACCGAAAAGTTGTTCGATTGCATCATTAATACTTTTGAAATTTCACAAATACTACTACAAATATTCCATTATTGTGAAAATAAATATATATTAGTATTAGTATTTTGTGCAAAAAAAAATGAACAAATAATTTTTTTATATTGAAATGAATCTTATAATAATTGGTATGTTGAACTCCAACATGTTGATATATCACGTGAAAAATTTTTAGGTCTCATTCCATTAGTTTTACAAAACCTACCCCATTGTTTCATTATAGATGGATGGGACAATAAATAAGAAATTGCAATTCTAATTGGTTTAATATAACTTTCTAAAAATTTTAATCCATCTTGAATACATAAATTTAAAACATGACATATACAACGAATATGAAAAAATAAACTACCAATAATAAGTTGACAAACAAATTTTAGATCATCTATAGAAGCGGCATTAGAACTAACATTATCTAATGATATTAAAAATACTTTAAGAGTTAAGCCATATTCTTATAAAATTAAACATAATAATTGTGCGATGTTATGAGCATTATGTGATTCATCAAAAACTTTATAAGCTAACAATTTTTTTTTGGAGGTTCCAAGAGTTATCGAACCAATGACAAATCACACCAATATACGAATGTGTTTACCAATGATCACTCCAAATATCGAAACATAAAGAAACTTTATTATTTAATTAACTAAATTCATCAATTAAATTTTTTTTCCTTGTTTTACTAATTTTTTAATTGTACAAGTAAGTGTAGTCCTAGGAACACGCTTAGTACATGGATTAAGAGATTCTTTACAAAAATCTTCAAATGTGCATTTAGATCTAAAACTAAAAGAAAGATGTTCTACAGAAACAAATTTAGTTAATGATTCTTTTAATGTATTATCCGAATATAAAACTAAACCGAAATCAGTACTACCGCTAGTTGAAGAAAATTTGATAATTGTGTTTGAGAATGGTCGAGTCCATATTCCGTCGGGTGCTTTGTTTCTACATGTCGTTTCAACGACCCATAGCCGCCGCCAGCTTGGAATTTGCAGGAAGCATTGCAGTGCTTACATTTTGCACACATTTCTCCCGATGGAAGAGTGACCTTCTCAAAATGTTTAGTGAAAATAAGACTTTAGAGGAGGAAGTTCCTGAACCTTAGAAGTAATTGCATCGGTACTTCCTTGTGTTTCGCGTGTCGGATTCGGAATGTGTTCGATCTCATCATCGGTGGATTGAATATTGGGGTCCTCCTCTCGCAGATTCATTATTTTCTTTCCCTTCTGAGCTCGAGATGATGCACCTCCACGACCTCCTTCCATTGTAATTGAAAATTGGAAACGAAAGCGTATAGAGAATATGAAATTGAGATTAAGAGTAGAGAAGATGTGTGTGAAAATGATAAAATGAGCTCTCTATTTATAGAGTTTGGATAGTAACGGATACTAAATCATAACCATTGATCAAAAAACGGTCAAATGATACTAACCGTTGAAAAAAATACCCCAAAAAAACCCCCACCCTCTCCCAACGTCTAGGAGCTGCCGGTTCCAACGGGTAAAAAAAAAAAAATCTTGTTGAACCGACGGGCCGAACCAGCGTTTATCCGGCGAGCCGAACTGGTGGTTAACCGGCAATCCACCGGGTTTGCATTTAAAGAGCCGGAACTGGCTCGACAAGTTGCTGGGCCAGTTCCGATTCGACCCAGCGAACCGGGTCAATGGGCAATTGGCCCGTTGACCCGATTACGAGCCCGGGCCAGGTCCGGGCGAGACCCGGCCCGGGGTCGGGTCTATCTTTAGGAGGAGGTGTATATGAAGCAATCTCCTGGCTTGGTTGGTCAAGGGAGTTTAGGGTAAGTTTGTGGTCTTCGAAAATCTTTGTATGGTTTGAAACAGAGTCCTCGTCCTTAGTTTGAAAATTTTAGTCAGATTGTTAAAAAATTTGATATGATGAAAAGCAAGTCTACTCATTTCGTATTCTACAAGCAGTAAAGAAATGATATCATTCTATTAATTGTATACGTAGATGATATTGTTATCATCGGAAGTGATACTGCGAGAATCTTATCTCTTAAATCTTTCATTCATATTCAGTTTCATACGAAAGAATTGATGGTGCTAAAATATTTCTTGGGTGTTAAAGTTATGAGTAAAAAAGGTATATTTCTATCTCAGAGAAAATATATCTTCGACTTATTAATTGAGACAGAAAAATTAGGGGCAACACCTTGTAGTGCTCTAATGACTCAAAACATGCATCTCATAGGAGATGGGGAACTATTTGAACATCCAAATCGAAGGTTGGTTGGGAAGTTCAATTACTTTAACTCGTCCAGATATTGTATATTCGGTCAGTATTGTTAGTTAGTCTATGTCATCTCCAACCGTTCATCATTGGGTAGTATTAGATCAAATTTTGTGTTACTTGAAGGGAGAACCCGGACATGATATCGTATATAAAAAGCATGGACACACTCCTCTTGAATGTTTTTCAGATGCAAATTGGGTAGATTCTAAAATGGATGGAAGATCTACTTTAGGTTATTGTATCTTTGTTGAAAGAAAATTTAGTTTAATGGAAAAGTAAGAAGCAAAACGTTGTGTCACGATCCAGTACAGAGTTAGAATATAGGGCTATAACATAGTTTGTTTGAGAGATAATATGGATATATCAACTCTTGACTGAAGTAGGACTTAAAATTTCAATACCAACTAAACTGTGGTGTGATAACCAAGTTGTTCTTCATATTGCATCGAATCTTGTTTCATGAGCAAACTAAGCACATTGAAATTGATTGTCTTTTTTGTTCGTGAGAAAATTCAACAAACTTGATTTCGAGCATATATGTTAGACTGAAGAAGAGCTTATCAAGTAGATTAGTTTTCGGCTGAGTTATAATGCTCTACTAGATATTTCAGAGTTTGGGATTGCTTATTTGGACAAGTAGAATATGTGATTACCTTCCTTGGAGAAGTAAAACATGCCGATGGCTCGCCCAAGATGCTGAATCATTATTACCGAAGTGAAGTGGTAACTGAGAAGACATGGTATAAGATTAAACATTTGAAGTTAAAATAGCAAAGTATTAACCTAGAGCTTGAACTTACTCAAGAAGCTCCAGGTACTAGACCTATAAAGTTGAAATAGATAGTTAAGGCAGTGATCCCTGAGTGCACCAACTAGTGCATTAACAACTATTAACCTGAAATATTCATCCTTGGCCTTTTTTGATCACGGGATGAACATTTCAAGTTAAGTCCTCCATGAATTAGTATTCTGAGTAGAGCAAATTGCGATCATAAATTACATTTCAAGTGTTAAGATGACATTTCACGCACATAAAATCTCACACACTCTCATACCTCCATGTCTTCGACCTTTTTGATGCTCCTCACCTTAAAGTCCACCTCTTTAGACATTTGATCCATTGGATATACCAAGCTCCCAAAGCTTGCTCTATGCCATTTGATACTCTACACCTCTAAGTTCACCTTATTCCAAATCACCAAAAGGTTCACTTTGCGCCAAGTTTCCAATCCATCGGATGCACTAAGCTCCCAAAGCTTGTATCGTGTCATCTGATCCTACTTGCCTTCCTAGTACAGCTTATACTAGACCTTTGAGTCCTAAAACTTATAACTGCTCAATATTCATCACCCAGAGTTCATCTTGTGAGACCTTCAATTCATTAGATGCACCAAGCTCTCATCTAGCCATCGAGGAATCATACCTCCCATCTAATATTCTTTACTTTTGTCTTCACCTTGCACCAGACCTCAAAGTCATTTAACACAAACCGACTCAAATCCATCACATCAAGTCAATTCGTTTTGCGAGCTCCATGTGTATTATACCAAGTCCACATCAAAACAACTTGGGAACATTGTTTTGTTGGAAAATTTGAATGGAAACATGACTTGTGGGTCTTAGTCCCACGGCGAAAGAGAGGCATTACGATTGAAATTCAGAGCAAAAGAGGATGAGAATCCAGGATCCGGATTGCACCAACCCAAGAGTTCTTATGTGAACCCTCTTACTCATAAATGAATCGATCGAGACACAATGTGTCCGTATAGATCAGCTGGGAATTACCACTTGTCTCTTTCAGACACTCAAGCATGTTGGTGCAATTTCCAGTAGGTCAAGGTTGACCTAGTTGACCAAGCGTAAACCTTGGTCATGGTTTCGATGTTTGACAATACAGAAAGACATGTAGACATGGACAATGCAGGTGCAGTTGTCCATACGGAGAAATACTGATCAGGGTCTGATCAGGTTGGATGAAGAAGAGTCAAGTAGGTCAAGGTTGATACTGATGGAAGTCCTAACTGGATGTTAGGCAGTTTGGAAAGTCCCGTGAGTGAAGTCAGGTGAAAGTCCCGTGAGTGAAGTCGGGCTGGAAAGTCCCGTGAGTGAAGCCAGCAGAAATCTGGTGAGTGAAAATCCTAGTGAGTGAGGCTAGGTGAAAGTGAAAGTCCCTGGTGAAGTGAAGCGGGCAGTTGAAAGTCCTGTGAGTAAAGCCAGGTGAGAAAGTTCCAGTGAGTGAAGCTAGGCGTTGGAAAGACCTGGTGAGTGAAGCCAGGGAAAGACCTAGTGAGTGAAGCGCGGTTGGAAGTCCCGTGAGTGAAGTCGCAAGGAAATCCAAATGGGTCAAGGTCGACTATGTCCAAGTCAGGGAGCTTGGCACGGAAAAGTCCAAGTATGGAGACTTGGCACGAGAAGACCAAGATGGAGACTTGGACCGGAAAGTCGGAGCGGTAGCTCGTTCTCCGGACCGTGGTCGGAGAGGGCTCGGAGCTCGTTCTCTGGACCGGACGAAGTCGGAGAGGGCCTGAAGCTCGCTCGGGACCAAGTAGGGTTTGGGTGGGAGTTTAAACCGGATCGGTCCGTAACCGATCCGATGATACATCGGGTTATCGACGGTCCGTGACCGATCGGTGACCAAAAAGTATTCGCTGCTTATCCGATCGATCAAGAGATACGGTGAAGTTCCGATCGGTCCGCACCGATGAGACGATCGAAGGAGATCACCCGGGAGGAAGGTCCCGATCGGCCGTGGGACCGATCAGGAAGGACCCTGATCGGTCTCCACGATCGATCAGAAGGCCTGATCGGTCGCGACCGATCAGATTTCGGGACCGATCGATGACGGCCTCGATCGGTCCACATCCGCGCGTAGCAACGCTAGTTTCTTTCGTGTCTTCTTCGCAGTTATAAAAGGAGTTCGAGGGCCTGTATACTCTTCTCTTCTTCTTCTTCTTCCCGCCGGATTCCCTTAGCTTCGGGTGAGCTTCCTGCTGGTTTTCTAGCCGAGCTTGGATCCAGAAGTTGCTGCTCGGAAACAGTCGAAGGCAAGCAAAGGGTTTTACATTTCGATTGTTCTTGTTTGCTTTCTCTACTGTTGTACTCCTTATTGCTGTTGCAAAGAGATTGTGGCGAGGTTTCTCCACCCACAAGGAGTATTTATTAACCGGTTCTCCGGGGACTCATCCACCGACGGATTGATAGGGTTCGTCCACCTTACGGACACGCCGAGGAGTAGGAGTTTATCTCCGAACCTCGTTACATCGACGAGTTTGAGGTTTGCTATTCTTCGTTGTCGTTTCTATTGTTTATTTCCGCTGCGCTAACCTTGATTTGTAGAAAGAAACGAACGATTTGGGATCGGCTATTCACACCCCCTCTCTATCCACGACCATCGGTCCTAACAAAGCACACATGGCATTGCCACGTGGGTTGCTCCACAAGCAAGCAATGCTTGGCATTGCCACATGAGTTGCTTCATTGGTGGCTTGTTGAGCAAACCAAACATTGCTTGTTGATCAAGCAAAGCTTGGCTTGATAGAACATGGCACGTCCAACAAGCTTTCGAAAGCTTATTTGCTCTTCAATTCTACTCTTCTATATAAGGAGGAGTAGATGGAGCAAGTAGTATAGAGATTGAGAGATTGAGAAGTGCAATATGTTTTGAAGCAATCCCTCCCTCTTGTTCTTGCTGCCATATATTTGTTTGGACAGCAAGTTTTCTCTTCTCTCTTATTGCCTTTCAGTTTTTCGATTGGCAGAACATGATAGCTCTTGGGTATCAGCTAAGATTGCTACGACAATCAGTGTTCGATTGAGCTCGTGATCTGTCGTTTTATCTTGGGAAATAGACGTTCATAGAAACCTCCGAGCACTGCTGGAAGGGACGAATTTGTTTTAAGGAGATTGCACTCTGCAGGACTCGACCTCCATTTGACTCACTCGGCGGCTTGACTCACTAACTAGAGAGCACTTCACCAATTCAACTCGGCAAAGAGCTCGGGTGAGCTTCCTCCTCATCAATCGACTCAGGAGAACAGTTGGCACAGACGCCAACTCAACGACAGCATCTCCGCTCAACTTGGGCTCGACTCGGATCGAGCACAGGCTAGCTCTCGGACAAACTTGGTGATCGGCTTACGACAACCGACAACTTGAGATTATATGCTCAAGTCACTGTAGCAGTAAGTCGGAATCGACAAAATCGTGAAACAGAGATTATAACAATCTTGAAACATAGATTGTAATTTGGTTATTTCCCAACAAAACTTAAAACAAATTCGTGTTTGAGTTTGATTCTAGCAAACCTCAATACAAACTTGGTGTTTCGGAGTTTGTGTGTAACAAGCTTAAAGCGGAAATCTGGTTTGTTGTAGGTATTGTGGAACAAACTTTAAACTTACTTATTCTGTTGCAATGGTGGTAGAAAATGTTGAGATGCAACATGCTCAACAGGTGCCAACCTCTTCCGCCCCGATTGAGCCTATCCCAATCACACATGGGGAAAGACCAGAGAAGTTCACGGGCTTGAACTTTAAGCGCTGACAACAGAAGATATTCTTCTACTTGACCATGGTGAATCTGACATGTCTCTTGACTGAGGAACCTCCCAAGTTGGTTGAGGGTGTAAATGATAGAAAACCATCATGGCAGTCAACAAATGGAACAAGTCTGAGTTCCTCTGTCGAAATTACATTCTCAACAATCTTATCGATTCGCTGTATATTATATATGTGAGAAAAAAAGACAAGAGTACTATGGGAATCCCTGAATAAGAAATATAAAGCGAAGGATGCTGGGGCCAAAATGTTTATTGTTGGCCTCTTCCTGCACTATAAGATGATTGACTTTAAGTCGGTGATCAACTAAGTCTAGAAACTTCAAGTAATCTTGCAAGAAATTTCCTCAGAGAGCATGATGTTAAGTGAAACCTTCCAGATGCAGCTATAATTGAAAAACTACCTGCTAACAGTAAGTACTTCAAGGATTACGTGAAGCACAAGCGGAAGGAAATGAATGTGAAAGAACTTATGGTCAGACTTCGTATTGAAGAGGACAAAGGTTCAGAAAGAAAATTGTTCTCTCAGGGTACTATGAAAGCCAACGTTGTCGAGCAGATAAAAGTCGAAGTGGAAGACTACGCGTGCTTCCAAAATGCAACCCAAAGGACTTACGAAAAGAAGTTCTTTAGAAAATGCCACAATTATGATCATGTGGGTCACAAGGCTTTGGATGGTAAAAAGCCAAAAAAGAAAAAGCATGAGACCAACCTAGTGGAAGAATAGGATATGGACCTCTGCGCCGTGGTCTCTGAAGTGAACCTGATAGGTTCCAATATGTGGCAATGGTGGATCGATACCAATGCCACCAAACATGTGAGTGTAACATAGAGCTGTTCCACAACTTTGAGAAAGCCAAAGATGAAAACAATCTATTTATGAGAAATTCAGCAACCTCGAATATAAAAGGCTAAGGTAAAGTGGTACTGAAGATGACCTCGGGTAAGGAGCTCACTCTGAGCAATGTGTTGTATGTTCCAGAAATTCGAAAGAATCTAGTATTCGAATCGCTTCCGAATAAGCATGGTTTCTGCATTATTTTTGAGTCGGACAAAGTTGTGCTGTCTAAAAATAGAATGTTTGTAGGAAGAGGTGATGTATATGATGGGTTGTTTAAGTTTCATGTAATGGTCATTCAACCTACGATAAATAAAATCGAAAGCTCTTCTGTGTATATGCTTGAGTCTTCCACTTTGTGACATGATAGATTAGGACAAGTTAACTACAATCTATTATGTAAACTAATAAACATGCAAAGCATACCTACATTCCACCTTGACCCGAAATACAAGTGTGAGACTTGTGTTGAAACAAAAATAACAAGGTCATCCTTTCAACATGTTGAAAGAGGTACTAAACCACTCGGTCTAATTCACACAAACATGTGCGACCTGAAAGGTACGTCAACACGTGGTGAGAATAAGTACTTTATCACTTTTGTAGATAATAACACAAAATATTATTTTGTGTATCTTAACGAAAGTAAGAATGAAGCTATAAAGAAATTTATTCTATATAAGGAGGCTGAAAACCAACTTAATCGAAAGATTAAAGTGGTTCGCAGTGATCGATGCGGTGAATATGTATCAACTTTTGTTGAGTTATGTGTTGAACATGGATCAGACACGAAACAACGGTTTCTTATTCGCCGCAATAAAATGGTGTTGCTGAGCGTAAGAATCGAACTATGAAAGAGATGACAAATGCTCTTCTATTGAGTTTTGGGTTACCAGAGCAAATGTGAGAGCAAATGTGGGAGGAAGCTGTGTTAACAGCAAATTACCTTTTAAATAAAGTACCCCGAAATAAAATAGAAAAGAGTCCTTATGAGTTGTGGACTGGAAGACGACCATCCTACAAATACTTACGAGTATGGGATGTCTTGCTAAAGTATTGGTGTTTGATCCGAGAGGATCAAGATATAACCAAAGATTGTTGATGACATATTTATCGGATATGCACATATCAGTAGTACATATCGATTTTGTGTATACAAATCACAAATACTAGATATACAACCGAACTTGATTATTGAATTGAGAAATGCCTCATTCTTCGAGCATGTGTTTCCATATAAGACCCTCGAGGAAGCAAGTTCCTCAGAACAAGCATATGAAACACAAGAAGAAGATACAAAACTAG
Source organism: Zingiber officinale (assembly GCF_018446385.1). Classification (NCBI taxonomy): domain Eukaryota; kingdom Viridiplantae; phylum Streptophyta; class Magnoliopsida; order Zingiberales; family Zingiberaceae; genus Zingiber; species Zingiber officinale. The sequence goes on from NC_056002.1 coordinate 102,150,914, forward strand.
TTGAGGTAGAGTTCAAACGGAGCTGAGTTCAAAAAAATCCTTTGGAAATGGTTTATCACTTTTATGTTGGAAAGTGATCCCTAGAGTTATTCAGCAGTTATAAGCTGTTTTGAGGGGCCTCAATGGAAAGAGGCGACTACATTTGAAATCGACTCTATCTTGCAAAATCACATTTGAGAATTTGTGGATCTTCCTCCGGAAAATAAACCACTCGATTCTAGGTAGATTTTTAAGAAGAAAATGAGATTAGATGACACAATTAACAAGTATAAGGAAAAATTGATAATTAAAGGTTACTGATAACTTGAAAGCCTTGATTACTTTGATACGTAGTCTCTGATGTCGAGAATAACTTCCATTAGAGTCCTGTTAACTATTGTTGCTCTATGAAATCTGGACATACATCAGATGGATGTGAAGACAACTTTTTTAAATAGAGATTTAGAAAAGGAAATTTATATGGAGCAACCTAAAAGGTTTTCTACACCATGGCAAAAAAACAAGGTTTATAAATTAGTAAAGTCATTATATGACTTAAAGCAAGCTCCAAAGCAGTGGCATGGACAGTGGATTTTACATTAATGAGTGTGATAAATGTGTTTATATGAAAATCACGAAGATGACTATGTCATCCGGTGCCTTTATGTAGATGACATACTTATCATTGGGAGTAATGATAAGATACTCGAAATCCACTAAAACTCTATTAACTCAAGATTTGACATGAAAGACATGAGCCTAGCTGATATCATTTTAGGAATGAAAATTCTTAGGACAGGACTTGTTCTAAGTCAATCCTGTTATGTGGACAAGATTCTTGAGAGATTCAATAAGGGTGATAATGCGTTGGCACAAATACCGATAGATATAAGTCTACATCTATCGAGAAATCACAAGAAAAATATCTCTTAGATAGAGTACTCACAAGTAATTGGAAGTTTGATGTACCTGATGAATTTTACACGACCAGACTTAGCCTACGCAGTTAGTAAACTGAGTAAATATACGAATAATCCTGGTGTTGAATACTGAAAAAGGATAACACGTGTGTTAAGGTACTTACGATATACTTGTGAATATGGATTACACTATACTATATATCATGCTGTGCTCGAAGGCTATAGCGATACAAATTAAATATCTGATATACAAGATTCTAAGTCTACAAATGGATATTTCTTCACTTTGGAAGGTGCAGTCATTTCGTGGAAATCGTCTAAGTAAACCGTAATAACTAGATTCACGATGGAATCTGAATTTATAGCTCTTGACAAATGTGGTGAATAGGCTGAATGGTTACGACAATTCTTTGAAGATGTTTCAAGATGTCCAAAACCTATGCCGACAATATGCATACATTGTGATAGTCAATCAACAATTGACCATCTATATAATGGTAAGTGTAGATATATACGTCGTAGACATAACGCCATTAGACAATTGCTGCCAACGGGGATTATCACTGTTGACTATATACGATCAAAGGATAATTTAACAGATCCGCTAACCAGGGTTAACTCGAGAGTTAGTTACAAGCTACTTGAAAGGAATGGGCTTGAGATAAATGTCAATGCCAGAGTTCAGTGCAAAAGAAACTCAACTTATGCTGGACATCCCAAAAATTAGGTTCAAAGAGACAACCTACCTACAACTGACTAGGCAATCGTTGTGGGTAATGACAAGATGAAGGGTACGCAGTTTTGCTTTTAATGACCATAGTTCAAGTAGAGTAAGAGAAATATTCTCAAGGGATTACCTATGTGAAAAAGAAGTGGGGCCGCTTCGAAAAGAATTGGAGGCACAATTCTAAGCGCTTCTCACAAAACCAGACATGTTCATGGTTAAGGAACACACTAAGACCTGAGCTATATTAGGAAGAGTCCTGGATAAGCTCTGTTAATGCTTACACCAACGATTGGACAGTTCAAATACATTGCATCAATTGATCATCCAGTGAACAGACAAATTTTTACAAAGGAAGGTTCAAAGGGTAATACTTACTTATCGTATACTCGACTCAACTGTCAAAGGCTATCACAAATCCTTGTTTCCATTCATGTGGAGGATTGCTAAAAAATTTGAATGGAAACACGACTTGTGAGTTTTAGTCCCATAGTGAAAGAGAGACATTACAGCCAAAATTCGAAGCAAAGGGTGGTGAGAATCCGAAGTCCGGATTGTACCAATCCAAGGGTTCTTATGTGAACCCTCTTGCTCATAAATGAACTGGTCGAGACACAATGTGTCTGTATAAATCAGCCAGGAATTGCCACTTGTCTCTTTCGGACACTCAAGCACACGTGGCGTTGCCAGATGGGTAACGCCATGTGGGTTGCTTCACAAGCAAGCAACGCTTGGCAATGCTTGGCGTTCCCACGTGGGTTGCTTCACAAGCAAGCAATGCTTGGCGTTTCCACGTGGGTTGCTTTATTGGTGGCTTGTTGAGCAAACCAATGGTTGCTTGTTGATCAAGCAAACAAGCTTTGGAAAGCTTACTTGCTCTTCAATTCTACTCTTCTATATAAGGAGTAGATGGAACAAGTAGTGTAGAGATTGAGAGATTGAGAAGTGCAATCTTTTCTGAAGTAATCCCTCCCTCTTGTTCTTGTTGCCGTATACTTGTTCGGTCAGCAATTTTTCTCTCTTGTTGCCTTTCAGTTTTTCGATTGACAGAACATAATAGCTCTTGGGTATCAACTCAAATCACTATGACAACCAATGCTCGGTTGAGCTCGTGGTCTTGCCGTTTTATCCTCGGAATTAGATGTCCACAGAAACCTCCGAGCACCGCTGGAGGGGACGAATCTGTTTTAAGGAGATTGCACTTTGCAGGACTCGGCCTCCACTTGATTCACTCAGCGGCACGACTCACTGACTAGAGAGCACTTCATCGATTCGACTTAGCAAAGAGCTCAGGTGAGCTTCCTCCTCATCAATTGACTCACGCTGACTCAGTGATAGCATCTCTGCTCAACTTGGCTCAACTCGGATCAAACAAAGGCTAGTTCTCGGACAAACTTGGTAATCGGCTTATGACAGCCGACAACTTGAGATTATATGCTCAAGTCACTGTAACAGTAAGTCGTAATCGACAGAATCGTGAAACAGAAATTTTGTAATAATCTAGAAACGTAGATTGTAATTTGGTTGTCTCCCAACATGTTTCCCCCTGAAAAGATTATCTTCGTCTTCTTCTATCCAATCTAAATTAGTAATTGAGAGGGGTAGTAACGATCGATAATGGGTCCCAAAAATATCCAACCGAGATATCTAACCATAAGATCATTGTTTTCCATTATTTTCTATTCTTTTGATTACCATGTATTGTGGGTTGACAGTAAAGAATGTACAAGAAACCGAAGAATACAATGAATAAACTTTCCAAACTTTGTCACCATTCACAATTGCAGATCCGTAAACCTGAACACATTGCTACTTGTCTGTCACCTGAAAGGCTCAAAGCTGCCTGTCCTGCTGGTAATTTAATTTCTGTGTTGCAATGGTTAACTGTGTCTGCAAATTCCAGCGAGAATCAACAGATCAAAGACCTACCTTTGTGTACAAAATTACTCTCCAGGTTTTCTTAATGCTCGTCAATAAATAAATAAGTACTGAACTTTCTGGCAGATGCTTATGGGATTCCTAAATGCCTGACCTCACATGTCACATGCAGCGCAGCTGATAGGCACAAGCATTGAGTAAAAGGCTGGCTTGTTTGTACACCAATCGCACAGGCTATGACTTGCACAAAAGTATCAAACGATCAAACCTTTATATATAAATATAAAAGTTAAACTCGATCTGAGGTCGGTTACAGCTACCTCTGCCCCCATTAGATTCTCTACTCCGTGCTCAAATGACAGAGAAGCAAGTTAAAATACTACTATATTTCTTGTCCACTCCCAAAATGGTCAGATCAGCATTACTGTTCTTAAACTGGATAGTTAAGTGAACCGTTCATCAATCAACAGTTACTAATCCATGATACTAGGAAACAGGATGTAAGAGACGACCTAGAGAGAAAAGGAGAGGTCAACTTACTCTACAGAGAGTCTAAAACATTATTTCTAGGTATGATAATCTCAAACAAAGAAATGTTGTGGCAATTTATTTTAAAATCAAGTTATCGTCACATGTGAATAAAATATTTGCCAAGTTCAGAGCACCTCTGCCCCATCGTCTATCTTTTATCCTTATCCTCAGATACTCCTCGTGGCATTGATGCATAAACAAAGAACTAAGTCAGTGTTTGGTGTCTTCCACGTGGCCTGAGGGGAACATAAAAGCGCATTTGGTAAGCGATCGAAATTAGCCTTTCTAAACTTTGATTTCCGTTCCCATTAATCTACCAATGATGCACAAGGACCCGCCACTATCATGTTTCCTTTTTAACTCATGTGAAAAGGAGAGGTAGATTCGTGGAATCCACAAAAATGCATTTGCTAAATTGTTGAAGCATTCAAAGGGCAATAATAGAATTAGCAGAAAAGAGCAAGCGAAGTACCTGATAATGACTGGAGCGAGAGGATGAAGGAAGGGAGCGGCGTAATCTTCTGCTCGGCATTTCATCGAGCGACTGCGAGATGGGAGAAAGCAAATAAAAGAAAGCGTTTTAAATGGAATGAGCCAAAGGCAACTTACCGGATGGAATTACCGGTATGATTTCGTCGCCCTCGCGGCGTTCTCTGTCTTCCCGGTGCTCGATCGCTACCGAGTGGTGGCCCACGAGAGAGTGGAAATCGAGGAGACGATGAATATATCGACGAAAAACTAAAATTTTTTAAAAGAATTAACAGCGAATTTTGGATTAGACGACGGAGAAGAGGAGAGGTGAATCAATGAACGGGACGGAGACATGGGGGAAAGGTTGGGACCCCGTAACGAATCCCGTCACGCCGTCCCACACCGCCACGCCACCACGATTTGTAGCGGCGAATTGCGCCGGGAGAGTAACGGCGTCGAAGCAGAGCAGCAAGCGGGGCCCGCCCATTGGATGGTGGAGGTGGAGGTGGAGGTGAAGGTGAAGGTGGAGGCGGACGCGGACCGGGGCAGGGACCTGGCGAGCAACTCGGCGACGGCGACAGCCGGGTCTCGCCACGTGCGCAGATGCAGCGCCCGGGGTCCCCCTGCCATGCCGTAACCTCATGCTGGTCCATGCTCCATGGCCACCCATCCCCTGTTTTTACAAAAACACGAGTAAATGTAATGGTTGGACAGATAAACAATCAAGTTTTTATGCTGAAACTAATTTAATTAAAGAAGATTCCAGCTCGCTAGCCATGGAGATGGACAGGTGGAAGTAGTGTTCTTGTGGGTTTGCAGGGTTCTCAGCGGCGGCAGACTGTGGCAACATTTTTTTTTTTCTACAAAAATACCAGCGGGAGGATTCGCGGTGGCGGTACGGCTGCTTTATTTTTTACTTGGTTTTGCGCTCCCTATTTTTCGCCCTGGCTAGAAAAATCACAGTTTGTTGCTTCACGATTTCGCTGCTGGCAAATGATTTGGAGTGCGGTGAAAATGAAAGCGGCTGGAATCGAGTAGTGGGAGAGGGAGAGGTGTCTCCTGATTAATCTCTCCCACCTTACTTCTTAGATGTTCTGCGCGAGTTGATTCCCGAAGGCCTCGCCTTTTCCTCGCAAGACAGCTCGTCGTGGCGCCTGCAGCCTATCACTATGAAGCGGGAGCATCCAGAGGGCCTCCTCGGCGGAGGAGATTGGTACGGCGCGCCGGTGGAGGCGGCAAAGCAGGGAAAGGGGAAGGCGATGATGGGAGTGGAGGTAGGGGCGGAGGATGAGGACGTCGACGAGCTGCTGGCGGCGCTGGGGTACAAGGTCCGGTCGTCGGACATGGCGGACGTCGCGCAAAAGCTGGAGCAGGCGGAGATGGCCATGGGAAGCGGCGTCGCGGCCAGCGACGACGCTTTCCTTTCCCATCTCGCAGCTGACACCGTTCACTACAACCCCTCGGATATTTCGACTTGGGTGGATAACATCCTCTCCGAGCTCAACGCACCTCCTCCCCCTCTCCCGTCGCTGCCGCTGCGTTTTGATGCCCCATCTCCTGTCGATCGGCAGAATCGATTTCTGGATCTTCCACCTTCTGTGTCTAAGCAATCCACCAGCACCACCGAGCTTCCCCTTGTTACGCGGCGCACCCCGGCGGAAGTCTACGAGCTCAAGCCGGTCCCTGCTCTACCCGCCGCGCGTGCTCCGGTACGATTGGCCTATGGTTCCGATTTCCAGTTGGATGTCGCGCCGTCTCCGAGGGATTCGAAGAGGATCAAGTTCTGCAGCTCGCCTCCTTCGTCGTCGTCTTCGACCACGGATGCGGCGACCTCGGCCGCGTCCCCGCTGCCGGTGGTGGTAGTAGACACGCAGGAGGTCGGGATCCGCCTCGTCCACGCTTTGTTAGCCTGCGCGGAGGCGGTGCAACAGGAAAACCTCAAGGCGTCGGACACCCTCGTAAAGCAGATCTCGGTGCTGGCCGCCTCCCAGGGCGGCGCCATGCGCAAGGTCGCCGGTTATTTCGCTGAAGCAGTCGCCCGCCGCATCTACCGTCCACTTCCTCGGGGAGTCGTGGGCTGCTCCTCTTTCGATTCCGTCGCCTTCGACGACATGCTGCATATGCATTTCTACGAGAGCTGCCCCTATCTTAAGTTCGCGCACTTCACCGCCAACCAAGCAATCCTTGAGGCCTTCGCCGGCTGCCGCCGAGTACATGTTATTGACTTCGGGATGCGGCAGGGGCTTCAGTGGCCCGCCCTTCTCCAGGCCCTTGCCCTCCGTCCCGGTGGACCGCCTTCATTCCGCCTCACCGGCATCGGCCCGCCGCAGCCGGACAACTCGGACGCCCTTCAAGAGGTGGGATGGAAGCTGGCGCAGCTGGCTGAAACCATCTGCGTGGACTTCCACTACCGCGGCTTCGTGGCCTCCAGCCTCGCGGATCTGGAGCCTTACATGTTGCTCGGGCAAGACACCGACGACCGCGGCGGAGCGGACAACGATGAGCCAGAGGCAGTAGCCGTGAACTCGGTGCTCGAACTACACCAACTGCTGGCGCGGCCGGGGGTGCTGGAGAAGGTGCTGAGAACTGTCCACAAGGTGCGCCCCCGCATCGTGACGGTGGTCGAGCAGGAAGCGAACCACAACAGAGGGACGTTCCAGGAACGTTTCACCGAGGCCCTGCACTACTACTCGACTATGTTCGATTCCCTGGAGGGCGGAGCGGGGGTGGCAGCTGCGGACAGCGCCGGCGGGCGGGACCGAGCGATGTCGGAGGTCTACCTCGGGCGGCAGATCTGCAACGTGGTGGCCTGCGAGGGAGCAGAGCGAACGGAGAGGCACGAGACGTTGGACCAGTGGCGGGGAAGGATGACCGGCGCCGGCTTCGAATCCGTCCCCATCGGCTCCAACGCCTTTAAGCAGGCGAGCATGCTGCTCGCCCTCTTCGCCGGAGGAGACGGTTACAGGGTAGAAGAAAAGGAGGGCTGCCTCACCCTTGGCTGGCACACCCGCCCGCTGATCGCCGCCTCCGCCTGGCGGGTCGCCGCCGATCCCCTCTCCGCCCGCGGAACATGAAGCAGCCGTGCGATCTCCCTCAGCCGTTGGATTTCCATCGCTCGACCCCACGTTCTCTCCGTGGGCCCTCTTTTCTGCTTCCCTCCTTTATGTTTAAATTTTTTTAAAAAAAAATCCTTTTTTCCCCTCTCTCTCTCTCTCTCTCTCAAGTGTAGCGTAATCATAATAAATCCCTGATTTGCCAAATAAATCATTCCTGCTAAATCGCCTTTCTTCCTTTTCTCAGAGCAATAATTACTGCGAAAAAGAAAAGATTGAGATTAGTGGGATCAACCTGATCGATCGCACGTAGGTGTCAGGAATGAGACGGTGGGGACAGCCAGGGAACACACTGGGCCCACGCTCCACTGCCAGTTGGGCTGATCCTGTGAACAGAAGGAGTGCTGCAGCTGAAGCCTGAAATCCACAAAAAAATCACACAAGGCAAATATGCCCACACAAGTGGACCAGTGTCTGGAGCTCAACCTGCACTCCATGATCTTATCGCAATCTGTACGTTAATTATTGTGCAATGACAACTCAAGCTTATACTTAAACAGGAACAATGAAGTCTACGCCCATCTCATGAGTTGGAGTGGGACAGCAGCAGTTGGTGCCCCGTATTCAAGGAATGACCTGAGCTTCAAAGCAATGTCACCATCTCTTCTTCAGTAGAGCTGCAATCATCTACAGGATTTGTCCATTCAAATTTAACAAAATATTTGTTGTTAGATCATTCAAATAATATAGAATCTGCAATCTACAATCTGTAGGATCTATCATTATTTTTTAAAGCCACAGGGAAAAAGGTGGTTTCACATAACCTGATAAAGTGGTCATCCATGAAACTTGTACCTCATTTATGGTAAAAGCAATCATCTGCAGTTTAGCCTAATCTCTCCGCTCCAGGAAGAGTACAATTTCCAGACTTTATACATCAAACAAGAACAAACTCAAACCTCAATAGTGTAGTTGTGAAAAATGCAGAGGGGCGTTCCAATAGTTGTTTAGGAAGCTATTATCCTACTATACAGACAACAGTACAGATAGTACAGTAAGTAACAGACAGATAATGAAAACAAATACATTAGAAGATGAGATCAATGTTATTTTAAAATTGCAGCATTCCAAGTAGATCTCATGAAAGCATAAACAAGTAGGGGGCTGCAATCACATTACTGAAGAACATGGACTGGCAACCAAATTAGCCCTCTTCACCAAACTCTTTTGTGAATCTCTCATGGACTTCTAGGTCAGCTTTGCTGACGGTTGGCCTCTGCCTTGCCAGTACTTTATCAAAGTCCGTCCGTGCGATTGGAGGTGGAAGGATCTGGTGGTTGCACACACAAGTTAGTACTATGGACTGCAAGAAAGAAAAAAATGGAACGAATGATCAGAATGACACTGAAACAAAGCTTTGCGTGCACCTTATCAGCGAGACCTTTAGCAGCAAGGTCCTGCAATGTGGTCTGAATAGCACCTGGATGTCTCGGTCCACATGGCAACCACATACCCTCACTGGTCTTGTAGAAATGCATTGCATCCTGTGTTTTTCGAACTGGTTCGAAGAGCACATCCTTAACCTACTTAGTCAAAAGCATGCAGGAGGAACACAATCAGCCATCTCTGGCCACTGAAGACCTACGGATTCATTTTCCTCAATGTTAAAAATTCGTAGTTCACTTACACAAACAGCAATATCTGAACCAGAAAAGCCATCTGTGCGGTGGGCTAAGTCCTCAAAATCACTTTCGCTTAAATTGTGAGGGGTATCTCCTAGGTGTACCTAAGATAAAAAGCAAGAAAAGATACTGAGATCCATGGCTAATATGGCAGAGAACAAGATTATTTCATCAATTTTCTACTCATAGTGAATACCTTAAACATATGTTGCCTAGCTTTAACATCAGGAAGAGGAATATAAATTCGCTTATCAAAACGTCGACGGATTGCCTGCAATTGAGCGAAGAAAATAGAAAAGTGGTTAGGACCTTCAGAAGGAGAATAGCATCAACAATAAATTAAAATCTCAAAGACAATAATAACCTGATCCAGAGCATAGGGTGTATTAGTGGCAGCCAGAACAAGAACTTTTTGATCATTGTTTCCCACACCCTGCAAAAATTCATATAATCCAATGGGAGAAAACACAATAGTCAGAAATATGCGAAGCTACTGTTGTATGCTACAAATCGGTGTTCTACTGTCAAAAATCCAGCTTTATGGAACTAGAATATAAAAACTAACCAAAATCATGATATTAACCAAGAAATGGCGCATAACTGGCCACGGAAGGAACAGTTCGTCAATCTAGTCCATATATTAGCTTCAATTTTTCAAGTGTCTATTACACCCTCAAATTTAAAAAGAAAGAAACAAAAAAAGGATCGTGCCTACTACCTTGCTACTTGTGAACTATCAGGCAACCACAACAATTAAACTCAATCTTGGGTACCCTACATATAGCAAGAAACACTAATTTCAATCATGATCTTAGCAAACAAAGGTCGTAAGCCTGATTGGCTTAAGGTAAAAAAATACCAGCACAACCATGGTGAAAAGACTTCACTTCAAGCATGCATATGAAACGCCAATCTTATCTCTCTCTATACAAGGAGAATGTGAAATCTTCTTCCAAATTTGCATGTGGAAGTTCTTGCCACACACCGACGTTCTCAGTCATAACTATGTTAACAAATTATCCAGATACCATGTAAGTAGTAGTTTTATAAGCACATTTCCACTCTCACCCCACGAGCTAGTTATATATCAGAATCAACATTATATTTCATTTGATAAGCTATAAAAAAAATTCCCTAACTCCCATCGACTGGCCCACTTCCACCGAGAGTATGTTTTCATAATGTTTTGTTCGAGTTCAATGTACACATTTTTCAGTATCTAGAAATCAAAATCCATTGATAGTAATTTATTTTATAATATTCTTTTAATTGTAGGTTTATTTAAAGAATATTCCGCCTTAAGTTAAAGCATCTATAGAAGAAAGCCACAACTATATTTGGAGTTCTGATTTATTATTTTTTAGTTTTTTTTTCTTTTTTGCCTATTAAATTATTAAACATCAAATATTTTTATATTACAGTATTTAATATGTTCTATTTTTTATTTATGATTATAATTTAGATCCATTTATGCATGATGTTATGTTATTCCATGTCCATCTGAAAGTTGAAGATTTTGTATGTGCACACAAATAACTATGTATTTACCTGCATCTGCACAAGAAGTTCAGTCTTGATTCTCCTAGAAGCTTCACTTTCATTTCCCTCTCCACGTTGGCCACACAAAGAATCAATTTCATCAATAAAGATTATGGAAGGTGCATTGTCACGAGCCATTTGGAAAAGATTGGCAACTAGCTTTTCACTTTCACCCATCCACTTTGATACTAGGTCTGATGATGATATACTGCAATGGTTTAATCAATTTCAGAACATCGATGTACTGCTCAGATACTACTTTTGTTTAGCCATTTAGGTATATAAACCAGCAATTTCAATTGCACCAATCATATTTTATACAGGCAGTGCCATGGTAGAAAAGTTAAACAAGGGATCCTCAGACCAAGCAGTTAAAAGTTCTTCAAATTAGTTTAGCCTCATTATGCTGCTAAAACAGATTATGACGAAAGAGAAGTATTCTACCAAGTATTAGTAAACCAATCAACTTCTACTCAGAAAACCAATCATCAAAGGGATCAACAAACAAATCAAGAGAATCAAACCTACTCAAATCAATAAATCATACTAGGAGTGATGTATGTAAGAGGTTAGCTAAATGAAGGATTTCCTGACCTGCCGAGAGGCATCCAATATAGCCAAAGGGTGATTCTATCTAGGAGGCCAATGGAATTTTCCATTCTCTACAAAAATAAAAAAAATAAAAAAATGGAACTTCCCACATTTACTTATTGTGAAGGCAAGGATAAATCATGCTGCCAAAAATTCATGGAATCAGTCAACAAGCAGGGAAGAGGAAACACAAAAATTGATGAAGCAAATAGAGATATTGTGGAGTAGTTATGATTTAAACATAAGTCCATAAGATAATCAATGCAACTCAGTTTAGCCGACATCAAAACTAGCTCCATGGGCCACTCCACATCACTGAGAGAAGCAGCTAGGTTATTAAACACATGGATCATGGATGGAAAGAAGGGTTTTCCTCAGATTAGGCACACATCAGAACACCAAAGTTGAATTCCAGATCTTGTCCTTGGGCTTCATAATATCTTATGCCTTTGGATAGGGAGAAACTGTGATACTAAAGTTCATCTCAATATGGGAGCAGACAAAGACTTTTTTAGCATATTGAGTATCTTGTTGTTGGAGAAATCTGGAACAAACCAAACTCAGTAGCAAAATGATTTCCCAACAAACAGGCATACACCAAATTGTAGACATTGGCAAAACACTGACTATTAAGCAGCATCCACCATAGCCAAGTTGTTAAAATAAATCAAATTGTAGATCAATAAGTCCCAAAAATCACATTCTCAGTATATAAAATAAATTGTTCAAGACATGTAAACAATGCACTCAGTTTGTTTAATTGAAAAGGATCAGACCATAGAACAGATTCGCAATGAGGGATGCCATTCCACAAAACCTCTAAACAAGGAGCAACCAATTACAACAAATTTTTAAAGGAAAGGAAGAAAAGAAACAAAAAATTATCTAAGATCGTAGGAATATACCAAGAACTAACAGCTACAAATTAATTTTACTCCCTCTCTTATAATAGTTTAATGACAGTTTTTGTGGACAGAAAATAACCTAAAGAAAGTTGATTCTGCCTCTGTAGCAACGGCCTTTGCCAAATATGACTTTCCAGTTCCAGGTGGACCATATAAAAGAAATGCCCTCCATGGTCTTCGCTTACCTACAGTTTTCAAATGGTAATATACTGATTGAAAAGACTCACAATTAAAACAAGCCAAAGGATGGCATCAAATAAATTAGAACTGATTAACTATTTTACAAGTCAAACCAACTAAAATTTATGACCTCATAAAAAAAATAAAGCAAGAAGCTCAAAACAACACTAACAATTTGCATCAAAATAACTAGACAACGTGGAAAATTAATCATAATAGCCATATATGGTCAATTTGGTATATTAATCATGTTGGAAAATGGCACCAATTAAACTGCGCCAGTAGGAGCTACCCATGTTAAAAAATAAATAAATAAATAAATAAATCCTAAATTCACTGAAGTATCTTGTTCAATATTGATAACTGTTGACCAAGAAAAGATAGTGAATTTTAGCCTTGTTCGTTTAACTGTTTTTAAGGAACAGTGTGGTATTTGGCACAGTTTGTTTTTAAGGAACAGTGTGGTATTTGGCACCACTGTGCCACCAAAGATGCGGAATTATGTACTTTCTTCAAAAATAATATCATTTCATGTGCAAAATTTAACGTTAGTAAAGATGAATCTGGATCAAGCATCAGGATCTTCTCACGCCACTGAATTTTATGCAAGGAAAAAGCAGCTTTTTTAAGTGTGTGTATGTTTTTCAGGTGAAGTAATTATTAAATATCACTAGACCCTTTTTTACATGATTAATCTTTATTAATTTACATTGTCTCAGATAAACAGAGACAATGATGTGAAATTTTCAAACAGGGAAACATCTAGTTTTAGAAAGAAATAAAAGTTCTTGCTATTCCTGCATTTCTCTTGTATCTTAAATCCTAAAAACAGGCGAGGATCTCACTTTTCCCAATTACAGTCTTTATCAATAGAAATGTTTCCACATGCATCCTTGTTTCTACTCTTAAATTCATCCAGTCCAACCCACGAAGATGTAGCTCTTCCTATTCTCACATCCATGTTACGGTGGAGAGTTTTATCAGAAGCTACATCGAAGTCATTTTTCTACCTAATTCTCACAATTAGCTCAAAACGCTTACTTGTGATGCATAGATATTACTTACAGACAGTTCCTTTGTTTCAATGCCTATATGCAATCCTTGACCCAATTAGGCAGAGCAGATGTTTAACGAACAAAAGGGCCTGACAAGCGAGGGCAAATTAACATTTTCAAAGTTCTCCCTAACTAACAATCCATAAATTTTCAAGATTAGTGATTCTGGTGTGTATAGAAAATCAGCAAGATAAGCTTCGAGCAACAAAGCGCATCTTGCAAAGTTAATGGGAAAAAAACAAACCAGTGAAGAACTGCGGGAACTTGACGGGCAATATCACGGCCTCCTGCAAGGCCTGCTTGGCGCTCTCGAGCCCCGCGACATCGTTCCACTTCACGTTGGGCTTCTCAGTTATGATCGCGGATGTAAGCCCTGCCCTGAGCTTTGCCTGATCGGCGTCCTCGCCGCCACCTTCTCCATCCTTGGGCTTGGTTTTTGGTCTGGCAGCAACAGCGGCGTCGCCGTTGGCGGCGGGACCAGAGCCGCCGCCATCGTCGAGCACAGCGCGGATCTCCTCCGCTCGACGGAGGTACTCGGTGAACTTCTGGGTGATAGCCTCCTTGATTTTTGGGTTCTTCTCGTACTTGAGATGGGTGCGGAAGTACTCAAGGGCGTTCATGTAGAGGGGGAAGGCCTTGACGTAGTTCCCGGCGTTATCCTCCTGCACCGCCTGCTTCACGTACTCAATCGCCTGCTCCTTGAAGTTGCTATACATCGCAGCAACAATCTCGATCCGATAAAAGGGAAGGCGAAGAAGAAATCTTAAGAATAAGAACCCTAGAGTTGGACTCCAATCCTCGAAAAAAAGTTGAGCCGATCGCCAATAAATAGGAAACGAATCGATATGGGAATTCGCAGAGAAATCTTGATCATCAAGTATGCATCTAGGATCACACTCAACCTTCAGATTGTTCGATCGCCGAAGCCTTCGACGACTTCCCGAAAAGTAGACCGATCGAGGAGGAACAACGCGGACATTCGTGGAAGAAAAGACGAGATTTTTAAGTCACGACTCACGTCACACTAATAGATTGCGAGTTCCAGTCTTATCTAAATGGAGGATCCTATCAACCACGACTTGGCTTACGAGTTACCCCTAAACGGATCGACGGCGAACGATGTGCTTGGCGCCATAGCCGCTGATTCGTGAAACTATATTTATTTTGTATTTTATTTAAAATAAATGGCCGAAGTTAGGTCTTTTGGGCCAATTCGGCCCAAATCAAACCGAGCCGTGACCGACTCATTGGAAACCCGTAGATTTTGGTACGAACAATGAGGGTATTGTTGTCATTTGACGGAAACCCTAAATAGGGTTTCCATTTAGCCTTCGATGTATATATATACCACTTTGTCCCGTTGTTTCGATCCACCTCCTTCTGCCGCCGCCGCATCTAACTCCCTCCGGCGTAGATCACCATGAAGTACAATCCGAGAGTATCAAGCTCCCGCCGGAAGTGCAGGAAGGCGCATTTCACTGCCCCATCGAGCGTCCGGCGGATTCTTATGAGCGCGCCGCTCTCGACCGATCTAAGGAACAAGTACAACGTGAGGTCTGTCCCGGTGCGCAAGGACGATGAAGTGCAAGTGGTGCGCGGAACCTACAAGGGCCGCGAGGGAAAGGTCGTGCAGGTCTACCGCCGGAAGTGGGTAATCCACGTCGAGCGCATCACCCGCGAGAAGGTCAATGGATCCACCGTTAACGTCGGCATCAACGCCTCGAAGGTGGTGATCACCAAGCTCAAGCTCGACAAGGACCGCAAGGCCCTCCTCGAGCGCAAGGCCCGAGGCCGCACCGCCGACAAGTCCAAGGGCAAGTTCACGGTGGATGAGGTCGCCGCCCGTGGAGCTGCTTCCCTCCAGGAGATTGACTGATCTCATCCGTCTCGTTTGGTCCTCCCTCTCTCTTAAAATTTTCTTCTTTTCCGTTTATGCATCAGCATTCAATGCCTCGACATTTAGGATGTTTTCTGCATTCGAGATGCTAAATACCTCCGTACTTGTTTTGCCTAAAGTCGGGCCTTCGTCTTAACATTTTGTTAGAGTCTTCTAAGTTAAATTCGTGCTGCTTTCTTTAAATCCATTGCTTGATCGTAGTAACTAGTAAGTTCTAGTCTTCTATGTTTCTGTATTCTGATTAAAATTCTGATGCTTCATTCGAGTTAAAAACTTTAAGTTTGCTGATCATGGGAGCTCCAGTAGGAATTGGCTATTAGAAATTTCTGTAAGTTAACCTCACAAGCCTCAAAAACACATCGATCAAACCTGAAGGCTGAAACCACAAGAAGACATGTCTCCCTCCTCTCTTCCTATCTCAATAGATGACACAATAACAATACCCTTTGAGAAACACACACAGGCATACACATACACCTGCAAAAAGCCAGTGGATAGAGATCATGTTACTTTGGAGGTGTGCGAATCTATGGTAGCTGCTCCTTCAGGAATAACCGCTGTGGCGCTGACTGTTTGATACGGCCGGGGCGTCGCCGGTTGCGGAGCAGCCTGAGAGTAATGCATCAGCGGATGGCTGAGGGCCATTGCGGTATCATAACCATAATCGGCCACGGCGTCACATAAGCTAGGGTGTCCGTTGACGAGATAGCTAGGATTACAAGGTACCTTTGGATCGGAGTTTGGATCCGTCTTTTGGAGTAGGCTTTGGATGCTGCTGTGGTGGCTTTCGAAATATGCCATGATCGGATTTGACATCGTCAGATCAGAGGCGACCAGGAGAGGAATGGGCGGAGGGAGGTGATGGTGGGTAGAGTCGGGACAATGAATTGTGCTGGAGAAGTTGTCTTCGACTCCGGAGATCTGAAGGAAGATGCCTTGTCGTCGAGCATTGGTGAACCGGGGACGGAGAAGACTTCTTGGCCGTGACAGGGGAGGAATGGTGGCTCGGGCTTTGGCTGTCAGCTACCGGTGCCTTGCAAGTGGGCGGATGAATTGTCGTTGCGGCTAACGAGGCAATTGATAGAGGTGAAGTTGGAACCACGAGGGGTGTCCTCCCTAATCGCGTTGTTGAGAGCGTCGATGAACCCTGACTTTGAATCATCGATCAGAGACCCGATTGCAGACGAAGTCCCCGAATTCGGGGCCGAATTCAGCTTTGACGAGAAGAGAAACAGGCGAAGGCGGCTGGAGCATGTCGAGTCACCTCTGCTTCTGGAGGTGGAGATGTGATCAAGCTCGTCGATCATGTTCTACTGGTCGTCGTCGATGGAGACGGAAATAAGAGAATCGAGATCCTCTCATTCGGAAACAGGTGCTTGAGAGAAAAGGAGGTGCCGTCGAGGAGAGAGAGTTTCGCCGATAGGTCGGCGAGGGGAGCGTGGTGATTGATGACAACCATCCTTGTCTCGCCTCTGCGATAGCAAAGGTCCTTGCTGGTGGCGTAGGGGAGGAAGGGTCCGTCGTAGCTGCACATGACGCGGAACCGTGACGATGATTCCATGGTCGGAAGACATGGGAGGGGTTCCGCTGTCTTTGTTCGACGGAATCGAAACGAGGACTTATGTTTCTGGACAGAGAGAGTGAGAGAGGAGAAGAAAATGAGGTATTTATTTTTTATGCTATTTTTTTTTTCTTTTTACAAATTTCTATTGAGTGCAAATTACTAATTTTAATTTTTTTAAAAAAATAATAATTTTTTTAAAAAAATAATAATTTTTTTAAAAAAATAATAATTTTTTTATCCCGACTATAATTAATTTTTTTTATTTTAAAATCCATCAATTAATTTCGTTTATTTAAACAGAATAATTGCATTCTTTTAAGAATAAATTATTGAGTGGCTGTTTGGTTTAGTAAAGGAAATGAGATGAGTATCATTATAAAAGATGTTGCTTGATTATATTCTATTTGGGAATAATAATGGGTTAATATTTTTTTTTAAATTCCTATTTATATATATTTGTCATTTTAAAGGTGAGGATTTGGACTTTGCCATTAAAATTTGAATATTAATAGCAAATTTGAATATTTAAACAATTCCGTTAGAGATGTTCGTTTATTTGTTTGTTTTCATTAAGATATAGGGGGTGCATTAAATGTGATATATATTTTAATTATATGGTTAAGTACTTGAAAATACTTTCGTCTCTCATCTGGATAATCTTGAGTGCTAGGTTCTGACTTCTTAAGTAAAATATCATGTAATTTTATAATTATATAAAGAATTTGATGAAATCGAGTACTCACAGTTTCTCTACTCCTTAAAAAAATAGATTAATTGTTCTACTTTTTTTAATAATGAGTCAAGGTGTAAATAAATATTGACACAATCTCTTTTATGGATGCATTCTTACTAGTTTTTTACCCCTAACATCTCTTATCATATCATACAATATTCTAAAAATATCTTTTCCATTTGAAGCTCACTACAAGTAGCATAACAGTCCATAGTCAAAAGTAAACATCCATCTCATTCAACTAATAATTTTCTCTTAGTTTGATCTCATGAATCTTATTTTAAAAAACAAATTTTTTTGAAGATACAAAGATAGGACTACATAATAGGTGGCAAATAAAAAAATCAACATATTATTGTTTGTTTGTTGAAGTAACAAATTTTTTTTTAGTTTGCGTCTTCAGTTGATCATAGGCAAGTGAGCTATTTTAATCTACACAAAATAAACTAGACGAGCGAGCTATTTTAATCTACACACAAAATAAACTGATAGAGTAATTATAAAATTAATATCATGCACCTAATTACCATTAGCCGGGTGTCTACTAAAAATATTACTAGTAATTCACAAATTGGTAACCACATTAAAACATCATTTCCAAAAGTTTACATTTTTTTGTAAGCTTGCAAACAAGATGTCATGGTTCGCTAGATTACTACATTTCATATCAAAAGATAAAAATCAATACAAGAATTGAAGAAAGAATTCCAGGAGCTTTTGGAGCTCTAATTGATCTATTGATATCATAAGTGTAGTGGATCAAATAATGTAAGACAATTGTAAATAAGATAAAAAAATAAAAGATAGTGATTCTCCTTCCACAAACGCAATGCTCTTTTCTTTCTTTTGTGTGTGTTCTTGATTGTAGCCCATCAACATAGCAGTTTAATTCTGTACTTATTTTGGAAGTGATAGAATGACAATAGAAAATATAAGTCCAAGTAATTCTGGAAATAATTCTTTAAACAAGGACCCAAGAAAAAAGACGAGAATGAACTCTTTGCTTCATAAAGCTATTTTTCACTCCTATGACAACATAAACGAAAATTCCTTCTTTCACACTCTATGTAATCCACCGAGTGATTTTGAGTACAAATACGATATTGTAATAGTAACCGTAACCCCCTTGAAGAATAAAAAGCTACAATCGAGATCTTGGTGAACAAATTCAGAAAATACCACCAGTTTTCCAAACGACAAAAAAATTCGATGCCAGGCATGCAAAGCTTCATGACATAGTTAATGTAATTCGATGTTAGGCAAATAAAGGGGAGTGAGAGAAAAAAACAATTGTGGTGGTGAAGGTGATGACAGCGATGGCGGTGGTGATGGCGACGAGGACGATGGTGGCGTTGAGGGTGATCGAGGTTATCAAGCGGTGGATAGGGTAAAAGAATGATAACTAATATATTTGGGGAAAAAAAGAGAGATTTGGTAGGAAAAAAAGAGTGGGAAAAGATGTGTTCCGTATATTTTTTTTTGTCGGGAATGAGTTTCAATAAAGTTGTTTTAATGGGGAATGGATGATTATCAACAAATAAAGAATGAAACTAATGTGGAAATATAAAACCCTCAAATCAGCTATCTATATTTCATTCTTTTTCCATTCCTTTTTTATCAAACCCTCCAAACAAGCAGCCCTTGAGTCATGTAATCAAAGTTTTGGAATGCTTAAATCACATACCTAACTTTTAAAATTATCAAATTATTTATCCAATATCTATGTTATCCCTATTTTTCCCAATAGATTGGTAGATTTATCAATCGATTATTATAGTATAGTAATTAATTGATAAATGTATTAATTAATTGAGAATGATTATGTGGTCGTATAATATTTTCCTTCGATTGGAATGTAATTCAATTGGAAATGAGTTGAAAAAATCAGTATTTTTAATATAGTGTATTACTTCGATGTTTGATGACATAGATGTATTAAAGAGACTTAACGAGTATATCGATTTTGGTTTGAAGATTCAGAGTTCTCTATATGAGAAATGAGTAACTACTCAACCAAAAATGAGTTTTAAGAAAATTCATATCGATATTTTTGGGCATAGGCGTATTAAGGAAACTTATACAAGTATATCAACCTTAATTTGGGGTGATTCAGAGTTTTCTAAATCTAGCAATCACTTTTTGAATAAAATTGGTTGATAAATCTATGTCATTTAGAAAATTAAAATTTTGATATTATCGTATAGAGGAGGGTCGTATAAAGTCATTTGTGATGTCAGTTAGAGAGTATTATCGTTGTAGCATTTATAATGAATAATAAACATTTAACATAATTTTTTATGTTTAGAATGTATTAAGAAGATTTAAATGAGTACAAAGGTCTAGATTCTTAGGGAACTTATGATCTAGAAGGGGTGAATAGCTCCAATCACTTCTTCAAACTTAGTTTGATAGTTTGATGCGCAGCAAAACTTGAAGTGAAGATACTCCACAATGCTAACACTTGGATTTTACTTGGTATCCATCTCCTTGAGGTGACTAATTAAAGATCCACTCCTCACACTCACAGAATACCTTTTTCTCAGAAACTTTTCAGATGCGAAGAAGTCTCGTACATTTATTCTCACAATAACACAACAAGCACAACAAAATACACAAGCGAAAATGAAAGTAAACAATTTACAATGAGATCTTGCTTAGCTTATTATCTTGCTATTTAAAAATATCTCTTGTTGACTCAGAAATGCAAAAGCACTTCGCTTCAGAATCCCTAAGAACCGACAGCTCAAAAACTCCATGAAACTCTCAAAAACTCACAAAATGTCTCCCAATCGATTGGCCTTATCCCCAATCGATTGTCACGTTAAATCAGACCGTCAAACTTGCAGAACGACACTTTTTGCGAGACCAATCAATTGATGAGTCATACCAATTGATTGGTTAGTCTCTAATCGATTTTCCCAATCGATTCTGAGGCTTACTATTCTCTTGCGAAAATGCCTCTAATAGATTGGTGAAACCTGAACCGATTACTTTAGTCAATTTAAAAACCTTCTATTTACAGAGAAATTAGTACCTAATCAATTACTCCAATTGATTGTTAGGACCAAAAGTAGCTAGAGGGGTGAATAGCTCGTCGCGTTCGCTCGGTGCTCGGCGTTGCTTGTTCCTTCAAAGATGTGCAGCGGAAAATACAGAAACAAACACACAACGCTAACACGGTTGGTTTTACTTGGTATCCACCTCACAAGAGGTGACTAATCCAAGGATCCACACCAACACACACACCCTCCACTAAATAAAACTCTCCTTTATGGTAACTACCAAAGGCGGAGAAGCCCTACAAGACTCAATACAAGAAGAGAGGGAAAGGATACAAGAAATACAAGCTTACAAGCTTACAATGAGTACAAAACCCTAACCCTAGCTTCTCTTCTTGGCTTTAATCCGCCTCTTGACTTGGAGAGCTTCCAAGATCCTTCAAGAACTGGCGATCTGAGCTTTGTGAGCGCTGTGGAGGAGTTGGCGAGAGCTCTGGAGTGAATCAGTGAAGAGATTACCGCAGCCATCGAACGCCTGCAGCTATAAACGATGCCAACGGTCGGATCCCAATCGATTCGAATGTTCCCAATCGATCGGGGAGGCTTTGGATCGATCCACGGATCGATCCGAGCGCCTGATTTCAAACGCGCTGGATCGATCCACGGATCGATCCGGCGCTTAGGCCAAGCCTAATCGATCGATCCGATCGATTATGGCCCATTCTGTGTTCTCGCAAGAAGCTCCTGATCGATACCCATTCGATTAGCTTAAGGTCGATCGATTGCCCAACCCTAACTTGCTTAATCCAAGTCTAGGATTTCCTTACCCAACATTCGGACAACCATGACCTATTGGGACTTCCTCATGCCTAGGATCTAGTCAACCTTGACTTACTAGAACTTTGTCATCAAGTGTCCAATCAATCCTTTGACCCACTTAGACTTTTCTCCTCGTGCCAAGTATCCGGTCAACCTGACCTACTTGGACTTTTCTTTCATGCCAAGTATCCAATCAATCTTTGACCTACTTGGACTTCCAAAGACTAGATGTCCGATCATCCTTGATCCATCTGGATTTTCACAAACTTGACTTCACTCACTAGGACTTTTCACCACCTAGCTTCACTCACTAGAGGTTTTTACCTAGCTTCACTCACTAGGACTTTTCATTGTCTGCATAGCTTCACTCACCAGGATTTCCATCTGCCTAGCTTCACTCACTAGGACTTTCACCTGTCTTCACTCACCAGGATTTCCATCTGCCTAGCTTCACTCACTAGGACTTTCACCTGGCTTCACTCACCAGGATTTCCATCTGCCTAGCTTCACTCACTAGGACTTCCTTCTGCCTGGCTTCACTCACCAGGACTTTCATACTGCCTAGCTTCACTCACTAGGTCTTTCATTTTGCCCAACATCCCAGTTAGGACTTCTCAGTCAAGTATCCGGTCAACCTTGACCTACTTGACTCTTCTTCAATCAATATCTTATTGTCAAACATCTAAACCCAAACCAAGACTCAGCTTGGTTACCCAGGTCAACCTTGACCTGAAGGATATTGCACCAACAATCTCTCCCTTTTTGATGTTTGACAATACCACAATAACACTTACAATCCCATATGTAAGTTAGGCTAATCCCATAGCCTCCTTCTTCATGCCACTAGGTAATGAAAGCATAAATTAAGCTCTTCATTCTCCCCCTAAGAGGGCAAACTCCCTCTAGGTAATGAAAGTCTAACTTACTCCCTTTCATGAGTCCTTTCATTCTCCCCCTATGACCTTCCCATAGGTAATGAAGGACTAAGCTTAACCATACATTCTCCCCCTATTGGCACACATCAACCCATCGTTGGACACACATCAACCTATGCTCCAATTCTGGGCACACTTCAACAAATCCATTTGTTGAAGACTCTCCCCCTGAAAAGTTGCTCATCGTTGTTCACAACATCACTCGTTGTGATCAACACGATAATGAAGGTCTCATACCCTTCATTTATCCTTAACTTCTCCCTCAATGTAGACAACTACCCAACCTTGAGCATTATCTACCACTTGAGTGTCCACTTGAAATAATGAGGATATCCACTCCCCATTTCTCCCCATTTCAAGTTTAAATGCTCAACCTTGAGCAAGTTCACAACAAAAGGTTAACCACCTTCCAAGGTTCATGAAAAATAATTTTCATGTCTTTAAAGAGTCCCTCCCCCTAAAGACATGGTGGTAACTTCTGTCATTGCACCAACAATGACTTGGAATCCCTAAACCTTTAGGAAACCCAAATTTAGAAGTTTTGAGGTTCAAATATTCAAAATTTGAAACAACCTCAACCTAAACTTCTACTTAGTATTCGTTAACCAATCCATCCTTGTTTTCAACATGAAAACACCCTTTGTATGTATACAAATGTATTTAAGGGGTTTGGAATGGTTACCTAGACTCAAAGAGGTTCAAAGATGCTGAAATCAGGCCTTCCAAAATCAGCAACTTGGATCGATTGGAGTTGGGTTCAATCGATTGAACCTTTCCGAATCGATCCACCGATCGATTCAGACTCCCGGATCGATCGGCCGATCGATCCAGCTTCTTGCAAGCCGTTGAATCGATCCATGGATCGATTCAGAACTCAATCGATCCATGGATCGATCGAGCTCGATAGTTGCTGAAATTCCATTTCGGTCAACTTGAAACCCTAGAAAATTCTACAAAATCCAAAAATTATGAAATTTCGTGTAGACATTATTTAGGCATACTTAATCATGGAAAATAGCTTTCTATGAAAATACATCATATTTTCAAAGATTGACACAAACTTGAAAACTTGCAAAAACTTTAGTGTTTTTCTTCAAGTTTGTGTCTAACTATTCAATGGTGATTACTATCAAAAGATAGCCTTCACCAAGGTTTTCCAAAAACATTTTAAAAACATTTTCAAAACCAATATCCCATCATGTTCCTTGGGCATAATGCACATGACTTGTACATTAGCTTTCCCAATGATGAGAAAACACATAACTATGTGTTTTGATGAATTTAAAACTCAAAGGAATGCACCAAATCAACATCTTGAGCTTTGTTCATCATCCTAACATCTCACTTGTATATAATATGCACTAAAACACATACAAGTCACCTTAGGGGTCTTTGTGAGATGTAGATTTTGGTTTTTGCCCTAATCTAGGGATCATGCATATTTATCTAGGTATTTTAGAAATATTAGACATCCACCTAGGATGTCACTTGTCAATAAGTGTCGTTAAATGCCATTTGTCCTTAATTACAAGGAATTAAACTTAATGCATGATTATGTTATGGCATACATCAAAAGGAAATAATTTTCAAAAGAAAATATCCTATTGCTACATGATGTATGAATGTCATGACATGGTATTTTTGGATTTTTCTTAATAAAACATGAATGTAAAAATAGACATGATGTCATGACATATGATGGGCAAACAATCATGGCAAGATTTAGCATAAATAAAATATACCTAGATTAACTATCTAAGTATCCTTAAAGTCTTAGCTAAACTTACACCTTAAACCTAGATTGCCCTAAAGTGCTACAAGAGAATGCCAAAGCCTAAATTTGGCATTTCTAATTTCCTTGATTTAATGTATGCCAATTGAAAATAAACATGTCCTCAAATGTTGGCATATTCCATTTTTCCTCAAGAGTAGCACTTTTAAATTTAAGGCCCGGTTGCCTTAAATTGCCTAAGAACATACCAAAATCCCAACTTGATAGTTCTTATGAATTTCCCAATATGTGCCATTTAAGATTAAAATCAATTCTTCCACCATTAGGCACATTTTACTCTTTCAAGGAGTAATCAAAAGGTCCATTTCATTTTCAAAGGTTAACTAAAACCTTGAAAATGCTCCTTGAGTGTCAATTTCCTCAAAGTTGGGTTAACTACCCTTCTAATCGGAGTTGACACTCTCTAACCCATCTATGGGGTAGAGAAGATGCTCCTAGGAACCCAACACCTATTGGTGCTCCTTGGATGCTCTAGGTACTCACTAGGGATAACTTCCCTAGATACCTTCCTAGTGACCTTGTTGGGCTTCTTAGAAGCCTTGGTCACATTTTCTAGGTCAACTCTAGGGATAACCTCCCTTGTGACCTTGTTTGTGACTTTCTTAGACTTCTTAGAAGTTTTAGTCACATTTATTGCAAAAATACTCTTAGGGATGACTTCCCTAGCATTTTTGGCTTGACCACTAGACCTAGGGTTTTTTCCATAACTATATGGAACTCTATGGTAAGAGGGCACATCCTTCTTAGCCTTTGGTTTGTATCCCAAACCTCTATGGCCATTGGATGGCTTTTGTACCCCTAAACCTAGGTTATGCTCATTTTGCCCTAATAGGATATTTTCCATCCTTTTTAGGGTCTTTTCCATTTTATCAAGCCTTGATCTCAAGACTTGATTTTCTATCACTAAGTCCTTAGTTTTTGGTTTTTCATTTGATCCATGAGCATTTTTATTCTTGGGCTTGTATCTATTATCCTTAGTGTTCTTGCCTAGGTTTTTACCTACATTCCTAGCCTTAGGGATAGTAGTTTTGGCATGTAGGGCCACATGCTTTTCCTTAAAGCCCTCATGCTTCCTATTCTTATGGTAAATTGCATTAAAATGATAAAAATTTGACCTAGCATGCTTTTTACCATTTTGCAAGGGAATAGGCTCAATGAAAGTTACCTTCCTTTTTACCTTGGAGGCTCCCCCTTGACTAGTGCCTCCTTGAGCCTTTACCATCTTCTTCCCCTTGGGGCATTGACTTCGGTAATGCCCTTTTTGTTGACACAAGAAGCACACAATGTGCTCCTTGCTCTTCTTTGTCCCGGGGGTGGTCTCCTTGGGCTTCTCCTTGCCCTTTTGTGCCACTTGGCCCTTCTTCTTGGCCAAGTTGGGATACTTGCTCTTATAGTGCCCATGTTCCCTACACTCAAAACATATTATATGATTTTTATTATTAATTGAAATATTTATACCTTTGCTTGTAGGGGTGGCATCTTTTTCTTTGGATCCGGAGGTAGAAGCTTCCTCTTGATCGGACCTTGATTCTCCTCCATTTGATTTTTCTTGACTTGTGGAGGTAGAATCTACTTCCTCCTCTTCGTCTCTTGACCCGGATGTAGAAGCTTCTCCTTCTTCTTGATCCGGCGTCACCAAGAATTGCTCCCCTTCAATCCTAGAGGTGGAGGCTTCATCATTTTGAATGTGAAACAAGGAGTATGCTCCCTCCTTGTTCCCTTCGGTGCATTCCCTTGAGGATGAAGCTTCTTGGATTTCCTCTTCTTCGGAGGTTGAGCATCTCTCAACCTCGGAGTCCTCCTCTTGGTCTTGATCCAATGAGTCGCCCTCTTTGGATTCTCCTTAATTTGATACAGTGGAGGGGATCTCATGAATTCTTGCCAATTTGCTCCAAAGCTCCTTGGCATCTTCAAACTCTCCAATTTGTTCCAAGATGTTGCTTGGCAATAAATTGACCAAAAGCTTGGTCACTTTGTCATTGGCCTCACATCTTTGGATTTGGTCTTTGCTCCACTTGCTCCTTTTGAGTACTTTGCCCTTGGAATTTGTGGGAGCTTCAAAACCTTCCATGAGAGCAAACCATTGCTCTATCTCCATCATAAGAAAATTTTCGATTCTTGATTTCCAAGAATCGAAGCTTGTAGATGAATATGGTGGAGCCACCCTTGTGTCAAATCCAAGTCCATCTTGGAATTGCATCTTGAAGTTGAGCTTGATAAAGTCTTGAACTTGAAGAATTTGCTTCAACTTCTTCACCCTCTAGCTTTTCTTGTTATGCTTGACCCTTCCGGCGATGATTCCGGTGAAGAGCGGCCTCGCTCTGATACCACTTGTTAGGACCAAAAGTAGCTAGAGGGGGGGTGAATAGCTCGTCGCGTTCGCTCGGTGCTCGGCGTTGCTTGTTCCTTCAAAGATGTGCAGCGGAAAATACAGAAACAAACACACAACGCTAACACGGTTGGTTTTACTTGGTATCCACCTCACAAGAGGTGACTAATCCAAGGATCCACACCAACACACACACCCTCCACTAAATAAAACTCTCCTTTATGGTAACTACCAAAGGCGGAGAAGCCCTACAAGACTCAATACAAGAAGAGAGGGAAAGGATACAAGAAATACAAGCTTACAAGCTTACAATGAGTACAAAACCCTAACCCTAGCTTCTCTTCTTGGCTTTAATCCGCCTCTTGACTTGGAGAGCTTCCAAGATCCTTCAAGAACTGGCGATCTGAGCTTTGTGAGCGCTGTGGAGGAGTTGGCGAGAGCTCTGGAGTGAATCAGTGAAGAGATTACCGCAGCCATCGAACGCCTGCAGCTATAAACGACGCCAACGGTCGGATCCCAATCGATTCGAATGTTCCCAATCGATCGGGGAGGCTTTGGATCGATCCACGGATCGATCCAGAGCGCCTCTGTGCTCTGGAAACGCGCCTGGATCGATCCACGGATCGATCCAGCGCTTATCGCGCGAAGCAGCCGCGTCCCAATCGATCCACTGATCGATTGGGACCTCTGGATCGATCCACGGATCGATCCAGAAGCTCTCTGTTCGCTGGGACAGGTCTGGATCGATCCACTGATCGATCCAGAGCCTGGATCGATCCACGGATCGATCCAGCACTTGATTTTTGTCCAAAACCAAGTCCCAAACCTCCCAAACCAACATCCGGTCAACCTTGACCTGTTGGTATGTCATGCCTAGGATCTAGTCACTCCCTTGACCTGCTAGGACTCCCTTACCAAGTGTCCGGTCAATCCCTTTGACCCACTTGGACTTTTCTCTGTGCCAAGTATCCGGTCAATCCCTTTGACCTACTTGGACTTTTCTTTCATGTCAAGTATCCAGTCAATCCTTTGACCTACTTGGACTTCCCAGCACCAGATGTCCGATCATCCTTGATCCATCTGGATTTTCCCTTGCCTGGCTTCACTCACCAGGACTTTCACCTAGCTTCACTCACTAGGGTTTTCCATCTGCCTAGCTTCACTCACTAGGACTTTCACCTGGCTTCACTCACCAGGATTTCCATCTGCCTAGCTTCACTCACTAGGACTTTCACTTGGCTTCACTCACCAGGATTTCCATCTGCCTAGCTTCACTCACTAGGACTTTCACCTGGCTTCACTCACCAGGATTTCCATCTGCGTAGCTTCACTCACTAGGACTTTCACCTGGCTTCACTTACCAGGATTTCCATCTGCCTAGCTTCACTCACTAGGACTTCCTTCTGCCTGGCTTCACTCACCAGGACTTTTCTTCTGCCTGGCTTCACTCACCAGGACTTTCATACTGCCTAGCTTCACTCACTAGGTCTTTCATTTTGCCCAACATCCCAGTTAGGACTTCCCAGTCAAGTATCCGGTCAACCTTGACCTACTTGACTCTTCTTCAATCAATATCTTATTGTCAAACATCTAAACCCAAACCAAGACTCAGCTTGGTTACCCAGATCAATCTTGACCTGAAGGATATTGCACCAACATTGATTTCGTCACCTTCTATTTTCGTGATACAAGTTTCCAATCTATTAACAATGGCTACCAATTAATTGGTATTATTTAATCGATAAAGTCCATCAATAGATGTTGTTCTTTTATATTAAGAATAATAATTTTTTTATGCTTTTTTATAAAACTCATTTACAGTCGAGTCACATTCTATAGTAAATCTATTCATCATTTTTGAACGATAAAAGAAGTAAAATGGGTACTCGTGATGTTATTTGATAATTTTAAAAGTTATATTTAGGTATTTAAAAATTCTAACTACGTGGTGGTTCCTAATTCGCCGTTTAAGAATAAATATATGCAAAATTTTATAAATGCAAGTGCTCAAGCAATGGATTATCCTCAACTTTTATAGTAGTCAACATTTTTCCAAATGATTTAGGGTTTTAGAAATTTGATAATAAATAATTTTTATATCCATTTTTTTACGAAAATAAAACTTAAAACATAGAAAACAAAGAAAAAAAAAAGAAGAGAAAACAATATAATGAAAAGCACTGCCACATCGGACTGACTGCCCACGGCCCACCACCATTTTACCATTTTTCGGCAAGGCACGTGAATTAAACATATTTCCAACCCAGTCCTCCCAAACAAACTGGTCTCCAGAATCCAACTCTTTCTAAGTCAGAACTTACTTACTAAGCCTTGATAATAAACAATTTCTAATGCTAACAACGAATCAGAGTGGCGCAGCGGAAGCGTGGTGGGCCCATAACCCACAAGTCCCAGGATCGAAACCTGGCTCTGATAAATTCTAAATGCTTTTTTTTCGGTTTCCGAAGTAACTTGTAAGCGTAACGAGACGGCCCATTGACTCTAGGCCCATTAACTTTGAAGAACGTAGAAGAATATGTAAAATTTAATTTACCAAATGTCATTATCATTTTATGGATATATAAATAAATTCTAAAACTTTATATTTTATTTGAAAATATATACAAATAACTATTTCAACTATGTTAAGAGGTTAATGACAAATACTTTATATTGAATTAAAAAAATCACAAAATCAAATTATCATTCATGATCGTGAAGCCTTTTGTCTTAGTTAATCACTTATTGCAATTATTAATTAATTATACATTCAATTAACTTATAAGCACTAGACTAACTATCTAGAAGTCCACAATTAACATAGAATATTAAACAAACATTCAATAATCTCAATAATTCATCTTTTGTTTTTTTAATTAGGCTTTCATCTTCTATAATTATTTTATATGACAATGACACAATGGATCTTATAAAATTGCCGACGGCTAATAATTATTTTAAGATTGATATCGTCAAGATTCATGTAGCAACAACATAGATGTTTTTCACATGCCCATGAACAATATAATGAGAGATGCCTTTACGTAACACTTATTCATAGTTTAGATTAGAATGGATGCTTGAGTTAGACCCAAGTTATAAGATCCTTTGGCGATATGCCCCCATCGAACACCATATAATTAATTTTTAATTGCCTCTATCACCTTAAGGATCTCTTTGGCTTAATATGATATGTTAAACAAATCCAAATGGTTTGATCCTATAGATTGTGTCGGCGGGTAAAGTAACAAAACTCGATATTATTAATTAGAAGAAGCACACTTTTTACTTGGAGTCACATAAAATATTTTCTCCATAGAGTTTACTTATGTTATAATTAAGTTTGAGATGGACTTCATGTGTCATTTCTAGACCTAAAGAAAAGAATAATTAAATACTTAATCCTCTTGTTGCAAGAAGAGGACATGCATGATTTGATTAATTATGATAATTAATTTGTCATTATGAATCAACCACTCTCATTTTTTTACATGTGTAAACTCAAAGAATTGATGAACTAGTTCTTCTAAAGGTTGGACTTGAGCAATGTTTTTTGAATCGAAACCTTTTAAAATCTAATGGAGATAGATTTCTTGCATTGGTGGCGAAATATTAATGATGTAGTTTAGGTGCTTAGGGTTAGTAAGATTGCAAGAGATTCCGTCTAATGAGATCGATTAAAAGAATAATATTGTCACTAATATTATAATTAAAAGTAAACTTTGAGAGCAACACCTAGTCTAACTTCACTAGATGATTGATTAACTTTTCCCTTAGGCAACACAACTCTAATTAATGGAGATTATTAATTAAAGTTGACCCTTAAATATACTCCGTGACCTAAACCCCTAAGACCCATAGAGTTATTTCTTTGAGTTACTCTAATATAATTATTAATTAATTAACAAAGGATCTAGTTAATGGAAAACATCATACGACCCACCAATTGAGGTTGAAAACTTAATTAGGGGAATATATCGACTTATAATACATGCATTCATGGCCTACATAACAAGTGATATGGCATCTACCAACTCATAGAGATGACAAATCGATATCTAATAATCGATTGTTTTATAGATGCTTGATATTCAACTTTGAAAATAAATAATATTGTGCATACAATAAGTTTCAAATCAAGTGATTTTATAAGTGTTTCGTACGTTTAGGGTTTCAATATTAGAGGACTAGGACTTAATTAGTGAATATTTGAACCAAGTTAGTTAAATTTCTAATCGAATATTGTCAAAAGGATATAGATAGGGGGCTAAAAGTGAGAGAAAAAGAAAGAAATTAAAGATAGTGAATTTTCAATTATAGGTAGAGAAATTTATATAACAAATGGGCAAAAATTAAAAGAGCATCTTATCCCATCATCCTCCTATAAAGTAACCACGTTATTCTTGATGGCAAAAGACAAATACACTCGTCCTCAATACCCCCGCTAGTAACACAACTATTCTTAAGTACATTGTTCGTCGTTATTATTTCAAGTCACCTCATTAAATCCTAAATTGGTCGGCTAGTTGTATAAACAACACAAGTTTGTGTTTTGTGATTACTGTTAGGACCTTCGGATAGCGACTAGAAAGGGGGGGGTGTGAATAGCCGACCTCAAATTATCGTTTCTTCCTACAATTTAGGTTAGCGCAGCGGAAATACAATGTAGAAACGAAAGTGGAGAAGATCAAACCTCAAACACGATGATGTAACGAGGTTCGGAGATGATACTCCTACTCCTCGGCGTGTCCGTAAGGTGGACGAAGCCTATCAATCCGTCGGTGGATGAGACCCCAGATAACCGGCTAATATGAACTTCTTCTGGGTGGAGAAACATCGCCACAATCTCTTTTGCAACAACAATAAAGGAGTACAAGAAATAAAGCAAGAAACAATGGATAATATGAATGTAAATACACTCTACCAAGTTTGCTTGCCTTCTTCTCGTCGACTGGAGTCCGTTGATGAAGCAGCAACTTCACGGATGATGCCAACAGCAGCTGATCAACCAGTCGAGGGAAGCTCACACGAAGCTTCAGAAACATAGAGCTCAGCAAAGCTCAGATCACAAGAGTGAGGAACAAGAAGAACAGTTACTGTAGAGGCCCTCGACCTCGATATATATCCTGCACCTGCTGCACCTGTGAAGAAGACAAAGAGCAACACAGAAATCTAGCCGTTGTGTCGCAACGGCTAGGCCTGGACCGATCAGGCTCCAACCTGATCGGTCTGGGAGACTCCTGATCGGTCTGTGGACCGATCAGCCTATAGGTGGATCGGTCCACAGACTGATCCCCTCCTATCGCTCTCTGAAGTCCATCGCTTCCTGATCGGTCTACAGACCGATCAGTTAACCCACAGAAACATTCTGTTTGGTTACTGATCGGTCACCAGACCGATCCAGACAATCAGAGTATCACTGGATCGGTCACCAGACCGATCCAATGCCTTAGAGCTTCCCAGCCCTAAACCCTAAAGCCTTCCCGGTCTAGAGAACGAGCTACCGAGCCCTCTCTGACCTAGTCCGGAGAACGAGCTACCGAGCCCTCTCCGACTTCCACGTTCGGTCCAGAGAACGAGCTACCGAGCCCTCTCTGACTTAGTCCGGAGAACGAGCTACCGAGCACTCTCCGACTTCATCCGGTCCAGAGAACGAGCTCCCGAGCCCTCTCTGACCTAGTCCGGAGAACGAGCTACCGAGCCCTCTCCGACTTCGTCCGGTCCAGAGAACGAGCTATCGAGCCCTCTCCGACTTCCTCATCTGGTCCAGAGAACGAGCTACCGAGCCCTCTCTGACCTAGTCCGGAGAACGAGTTGCCGAGCCCTCTCCGACTTCGTCTGGTCCAGAGAACGAGCTCCCGAGCCCTCTCTGACCTAGTCCGGAGAACGAGCTGCCGAGCCCTCTCCGACTTCCCATGCCAAGCTTCCATACTTGGACTTTTCCTGTGCCAAGCTCCCTGCTTGGACTTTTCCGTGCCAAGTCTCCATACTTGGACTTTTCCCCGTGCCAAGCTCCCTGCTTGGACTTTTCCGTGCCAAGTCTCCATACTTGGACTTTTTCGAATCAAGTCAACTCAAGTCGGGTCAACCAGGTCAACCTTGACCGAAGGTTGCACCCACAATCTCCCAAGTTTGTATTCTTGTCAAACATCAAGATACAACTTTTCTATTATCGTCAAACATCAAAATACAACTCGAGTCAGGTCAACTCGAGTCGGGTCAACCAGATCAACCTTGACCTAAGGTTGCACCAACAATTACGACTTAGTAGCTACTACCATAGTTATAACAGCTATAATTTAATAGTTGTTACAACATGGACTTGTCTTGTTCAACAACATTAATATTGTAATAGCAATGAAAATGTCACTAGTATAACTACGATAGTCACTATGAAATCATAACTTGTAGTAGAATTTAATGCGGGTGGCAGAAGATAATAATGTTGAATGAGGGTAATTGTGTCATTTTATAGGGAGCTAATGGGCACTAATAGATCTAGAAATTATAATCTACCTGGGCTAATCGGTTAATGATAGGAGTTGTATATATATATTAAAAATCCCCCAGGTTGATCGTGGAATTTGATTTACGGATTTAGGGCTAATCGAATAAACAATTGGCTAAAATCATTAAATATATGAAAAAAATCATAAATATATGGGGTTCTTCTCTAAACCCTAAAATGGATCCCAGGCTAAAGCCTAGGTAAACTAACACCTGCCTCCGCCTATGTTGATGAGGTGGGACATTCCTTTTATAAAAATAAAAGACAGACGTCAATCACCTCACCTTTTTTTGGATAAGTAAAAATGAATAAACACAAAATAAGAGTACAATAGACGGACTTAGGAGTGGTTCATGTCTGACATAGTATTAGATCAGAATGCACTCCTATAGACCAGTACACATGAATTTGTACCCTTCTAAAAATTTTATCACTATCTAATTGCTTCTCACCAAATAAACTACTATTTCTAGCGTTCCATGCAAAGTGTATCAAAGAAGACAAGACAAGATATCTAGCCTTGGTCAACAACCTACTTCCACGATAGTATCTTCTGAAAACTCTCAAATACGTCGTTAGGGAGACATCTCATGTCTCATATGTAGCACCCCTAATTCTCTCCTCCATAGATTTGTAATCGAGAGGCATCCAAAGAATAGATGCTCTTGTATCTCTATCATCTACTTGCAGAAGGTGCAATGTCGTTCCTCCAGATAATCATGTTTGTCTCTAGTGGGAAGATGCCTCTATGCTAGCATCCAAAAGGTAGCTATGTGACTTGATTATACATAGGGATTCCACACTGTCTATGCCCATGACTTCTTAGGACTAGGGTGTCATCCACATTAGCCAGATAAATATTCGACTTTAGACGATTAGCATGTTGTCATGTTGTTGCTCCAAACTCCTATAAACATGTTGTCAATGTGTCCACTGATGCTAAATCACCCTGATTGAATCATAGCAAATCATCAGCATAGGCTAAGTGTGCTAATTTGAGGTGGCCACATTGGGGATAGAAACTGAAACCTGATCTGACGGTGCATTGTTGTATCAATCTCCCAAAGATCTTAAATAGATACCAAATAAGTAGAGTGATAATGAGTCTCCCTATTGTAGTCCTCTTGCACCTCTGAAAACCCCAAATATCCCCTATTAATAGTCAATGAGAAAGATGTAGTAGTCACACAACCATTATCCATGCTATAAACTTCTAAGGAAACTTTAGATCAATAAGAGCATTATGCAAGAAATCCTAATGTATTAAATCAAAAGCCTTCTAGAGATCATTTTTCATAATACATTTAGGAGAAATGTGATTCCTTTTATATTTTCAAAAAAACTCCTATGCTAAGTGGATATTATATATAATGAATCTACCTAACATAAAAATTACATGTGACCAAGGTTCTAAAATTTATTAGGCGCTAGTTGGGTGCTAGACCAATGCCTTGCGCTTAAGACGCTTAGGTAGGGACTAGGCACCGTCAGGCAAATTCCATAGTATCAACATAAATTACATAATAAATCACATTCTATAACTTCAACACAATGATATCAAATTTAAAATGAGTACAAAATTATACAACTAATAAAATATCATAAATTAATTCTACTTCTCTATAATTTTTGACAATTTGTTCTTCATCAGACATAAACTTAATATCATTATTGTGATTCTCTTCTTTTTCAGATGCAAAATCATCCTAATGAAAATTTCTCACTCTAGAGCTTCTTCGAGGTTGTTTGATGAAATGACGTTTCCAAAGGATGAGGTGTTAGCCAACCTTCAATTCAATCTCATCTAAGTCACTCAATTGAGGAAAGACTAGACAACAAATTTTTCTTTAAATCGATTTCTCCAGCCTTTTAACTCTCTAATTTCTTAAAAATGTGAGCTTCTTCATTTACTTGGATTTCTCCAGCTCTGGTGAAGATGAAGTTTGGTGCTAGCTAGTAGGGCAAGCCAACAAATCAATTTTCTTGTTAGACCAAAGTTTAAATTGGGCAAGCCAACACAAAAAGGTTACATTTTAAATTTTTTTAATTGGGCTTTAAATTTAAAAACTCAAACTAAAAAAATCAGGAAAACTCTGCACTATTTCTACGATCCTTAGACGTTTCGACTGATTAGTCTACGCTTAGGGATGCTTAATCCCGCTTAGGCGTCAAGACCGCTTAGATTGACCAACTAGCATGTTTTCGGTTAAGCTGGCTGGCACCTAGGTGGCCTCCTAAGTTGATTTTTAGAACATTGCATGTGACTAATGAAGGATTCCATGAACCACTTTTGAGAATCAAGCTACTAATAACTTGGATATGACCTT
Source organism: Zingiber officinale (assembly GCF_018446385.1). Taxonomy (NCBI): domain Eukaryota; kingdom Viridiplantae; phylum Streptophyta; class Magnoliopsida; order Zingiberales; family Zingiberaceae; genus Zingiber; species Zingiber officinale. Next base: position 102,186,325 of record NC_056002.1, read on the forward strand.
ATAGAACACCATACAATAGGAAATTGGTCAGTAGTCCATCACTTTACAAGCATGTGGTGATTTGGGATCAAGGGATATTTGTTAATGCAGTTAACACTGATAGTCAAACTTAAATTTTGATGAATGATAAATAGTTTAAAGTTATATATTGTATTTTCTAACATGCTTACCAAGTGTGTAGGACTAAAAGACTTGATGAGACCTAACACCAGACTAAAATTCAGTTAGGTCTGGAGGACCTGATAACTAACACAGGAGGATCATATAGGTTGATATCTAGTAGGAAGTCCAATTGGGTTTGTGAAATTTAACAACTGACTGAAGTCCAGATGGGGCATCTGACAAGAAGACTTGGTGAGTCAAGGGTTGAGTAAGTCTGCAAATGGTAAGTAAGGTAAGCACTGAAGGAGAGGTGAGGATGAGCCCTAGTGAGGTTGTAGGCGTTGGACCAATTTAGATCCATTTTGAAAGTCTAAATTGAGACCATGACTAGATCTTGATCTTAGTAAAATATAATCTAATTAGTAATTTTATTTTAATAGTGCTAACTCTGTTTTGTATGTTACACTTTATTTTTTGGACTGATGCATTTTGCAAGGTTAAAATCTAAAAATAAGTCTTGGATGAACAAAATGTGAGGTGCCACCAAGCTGACTAGAGGTGCCTTAGATAACTGAAGGCACCTCCGTAGAGATAAAGGATGAGATTTCAACAGTTGAAGTTGCCTTAGATCAGATTGGAGACACCTCAAGTGAGGTTGAAGGTACCTTCAAGAAGATAAAATGCGTCGATTACGCATATGATTGAATTTGAGGTTAGAGGTGCCTTAGTTAAGGATGGAGACACCCTCAACACTTTTTATAAATGATGTTTGACCAGCTTTGGAAGTATAACTCTTACACTAACTCCTGCAATCATTTAAGTTGCTACTCTACAACAATGCTACGCTCGATTATTGCAGTCAAAATGACACTAACTTCGAGCACGATCTTCAACCACAAAAGTTGGTATAATTTAAAGTTATACATTCATATTTATTATTTGCATAGGAAAGTGCGAGTGTTATACTTTTCTTAAATCTTGTATTCGATTTTGTGAATAATAATGAATTACCCGTCGGAAAGGTCCAAATGACCTGGGTCATAGAGTAGGAGTTATTGAAGGCTCTGAACCAAGTAAAATTGACCGCGTTCTATTTTTGGTTTAATTCTTTATTGTTTTATCTTATTCCACTATGCTCTCACTTTTAAGTTAAGAAAAAGAAATATTTTTTAATCATGTGATTTGTCCTCCCCTCTCACGTGCATCAATTCTACACTATCAAAGTATAATTTCATCTTCTTAGTAATATTCCACTGGTGAAAAACTCTATCACTATTGTAGTAAAATCTATCGTCCCTATAATATCCTAAGTATGTTTGAAAAGTTTTGACCTATAGCCTGTTGGTGCGGGAAGCATCCGACGATCGAACCAAAGTTTTGATAATGACAAAAGGATTCAAAGTTAAGGTGTGTTGTTATCTGATATGTTGATTGAGCTTTTCAAGAAAGTCATAAGTATACTTAGGTAAAAGTCCTAGCTGTGGTTAGACAGGTGGAAAACCCTAGGGGGCGATAACCCTAAGTCCTAGGGGGTGGTAACCCTAGGCGAAAAGTCTTGGCAGGTCAGAGTCTTCGGGCAGAAATCCTAGGGGGCGGTAACCCTAGGTGGAAATCCTGGTGTCACGAACCAGGTGGAAGTCTGGACGAGTCGTTGAGTGGGAGTCCAACATGAAGACTGAAAGATTATATTCGAGCACCGAGCAAAAGTCCAGTCGGTCTGGAGAACCGAATTGGCAAAAGGTAACTTCTCCTTAGTGGAGTAGGTGAGGACGCGTTCCCCGAAAGAGGGAACAGTAGGCGTCGGTTCGACCTAGGGTTTCCGGCCAGAAATCCGAAGTCAGAACCGGACAGTCCGAAGACTGTCAATTTATTTACTTATATATTATCTGCTATATTCTAACTCTATTTTGCAGGAGAACATTTCTAACAATTTTTGTGCAGGGTCAGAATTGACCGGGATCAGTCGATCAAACTGGGTTATCGGTCAACCGAACTCCCAAAGCAGCTGATCAGACTTCCATCGAGTAAACCGGGCTCGAACAGGGGATCGGTCGACCGAATCAGGTTTTTGATCGACTGAACCGGGGATAAGACTTGACCATATCGAAGCGGAGTGAGCAGATCGGGCGGATCGGATGAGGAGGAGATCACCTGATCGGTCGACCGAACCGGGGATCGGTCGACCGATCCACCTCGGGTCAAATCTGGTCCTGAGACTTGGGGATCTGGATCAGTCTTACGGAGCCTATAAAAAGGAGCCTCGGGAAGCAGCCTGATAATCAATCTTGAACAAAACAACCAATGCTTTTGAACGCTCTCCGAACGCTTCCACCACGCGCTGCTACTCCGACAACTGACGACCTCGTTTCTTCAATTCTTGTGTATTGTCGGTATTATTTCTTTATTCAGCACTTGTACTCTTTAATTGTAAAATAATTTCGGATTGATAGTGATTGTCCATCGAAAGTGATCTTCGATCGCGGGCTTGGAGTAGGAGTCGCCACAGGCTCCGAACCAAGTAAATAGCTTGGTCTTCTGTGTGTAGTTGTTTATTTATTTCTGCTGTGTTTGATCATTTTACGAATATGAAACATGTGAAAGCCACGAGCCATATTCACCCCCCCTCTAGCGCGATCTCGATCCAACAATTGGTATCAGAGCGGGGTCGCTTTGATTTGGTGCAACCACCAATCAAGCATTCTTATCGTGGTGATTTCATTTTTTTTTGGAGTCGATCAGAATCAGTATTCTTGTCTTCTTCCGATCTTAATTCTTTCGTAATCAGATTTGTCTCGAAGTTGGTGCAACACCACTCGAGATTGCACTTTATTTTTTACTTTTATACCGCACTACTAATCCAGAATCAAGTCCTGGGACAATCTTTTCGTTTATTTTTTGTGTGCAAGTTTTCAAATGGCCCAACAAGAAGGCTACAACACAGCCCCCCCCCCCCCCCCCCCCCCCGCTCTTCTCCGGCGAAGACTTCGGCTACTAGAAAAGGCGAATGGCGTTGTACCTGCAAACCCATTTCGAAGTCTGGATGATCACCAAGACAGGTCTCGAACTCCCACTTGACAGCACGGACAAATCCGGGAGTACATCAAACAGACGAGTTTTCTCGCAATGATGGCCCGGGACTACATCAATGGATCCGGAAGCGAGGACGAATCGGAGGCTGAGTCCGAGAGAAGCCACGGATCCGTATCCTTTTCTGAAGGGCCTGACCCCGCTGTAAGTATCCCGCGCAGCCACGGATCCGTATATATATATCTAACAACGTAATTAACCAAAAAAAAACAGGCGCTTGAACTCAGTCTAGGCGCCCCGCCCAGCCACGGTAAAATCGCAACCAGGGAGCCTTTGGTTTTGGTTTTCGAGCGCTCGGATACATGACTGTGTCCGAGCACCCCGCCCCGCATCCCAGTCCAAGCGCTAGGGCCGCCCTATAAATGGGATAGTGGGGGCGCCCCATCTACTCGTCCACTCCACTTTTGTGTTTGCAAAAGAGTTCCACCGAACTCTACAGCAAATAAAAGGGGGAAAATAAAATAAAATTTTTCCCCTCCGATTTTCAAGTCGTGTTGCTGTGGATCAACCGAGGTCATCATGTCTTTTATAAATATTCATAATACGTCGGTAATATTTTAAACTTAAACTTTATTTATTTATTTTAGTATTTTATTTTTAGAATTTTCTATTATTAATTAGGAAAAGGTAAAATCCTGGTGTTGATCCCTCGACTGCTAGTACAGATCCTAGGTTTCCAATCGATGAACTTAGGATTATATTTTCCTCCATTGCATATGTTCCATTGCTTTCTAGTTATCTAGACAGACATTTATTCATGCGATCATGCATTTTCTGTATAAATGTCATTGACTATTATAGGTTGAAGAGTTTAGTATATTGTTCTAGTTTTGTAAACATAGGTCTTTGTACTGAATTATATAAAAACTTAGTTAGAGTTAATGATGTTTCCTACTCCACTAGGGTCACCGGTACGAACATTACGTTATCTCCTACTATCATTAGAGACTTTTTAGGATTATGACCCTCGGCATGTCCTTTCCAGTACTACCCCCTAGGGATCCACCATTTGGTGATCTCTATTCACATATCATGCTCGATATGATATATTTGTATTTTTGGGGGGGGAGGGGGGGGGGTCAGCATGTACCGATTGTGATCCAGTTCAGATTTGTCACCCTTAGAGTCTATGACTATGTCCTCTATAGGGTCTTAGTCACATGCATTCTGTCTCTGACTACCCGCGATATAGCCATGATACGTTCATTTCATTCATTCCTTCTCTATGCATTATGTTAGAGGTTAGATATAGATATCAACTTGCATATCTTTCATACCATCATTTATTCAGCTGGTATTACCACTAGCCAGCGAGTCCATATGCCTTATTGTTATATTTTAACCACCTACTTAGCATCATTGGGTATTGATGTCACCAAAGGTGATGTCAAAGTCCAAAATGAGTTCAACATAGTAGGTTCTAGGAACCTATCCTTAGCTGGTGCCCACATAGATCATCAGGGTGTCCTATCCTGGAGGAGAGAGGTCCAACACCAGCCTAACCCCGCAACCCAACCGCCACCTGACCCCACAACTCAGCCTCAGCTTGACCCAGCCCAGGAGAGGAGGCAGAGATATATAATCTCATGGCTGATATTTTTAGGCTGCTTCTATCTCCAGTCCTCGTACTTTGGACGACAGAGTTACTAGACTTGAGACGTCCATGACGAGACTCCAACAGGATATTTCTAGTCTTCAAGAGGAGGGGCAGACTCGTCATACTGAGTTGATGGACATGTTACGCTCTTAGGGTTTCAACCCCTCTTCCTCGTCATCCTAGTAGTTTAGTTTTTGATTGATGTTATTTGGCCTTCACTTTAGATGTTTTATTTCACTTCTCACATTATGTTGGATATTTCAGTAGTTCATACTGACTTGATGCTATTTGATTATCACTTTAGTCACTAGATGTTTCAGTTCATTTATCACATAATGCTTGCTATTTCTTATCTTGCACTTTAATTATTATGTGCTCAGATTCAGAGGTCAATTATTATGTGCTCAGATTCAGAGGGAGGATCCAATTTTAAAATAGTTGTGAAAATTTTTCTTAATTTTTTTTTAAAATTATTCCTTTAAAAAATTTCCTTAAAATTTCCTTTGAAATTATTACTTATAAAATTATTCTTTCTTTTGAAAATATTTTTTACAATAATTTATTTAACAAATTACTTTAAAAGTTTCTTTGCAAATATTTACTTAGATACATTTTTTTTTCAAAGATTGATTTAAAAATTTATTTTGAAAAGAGAATTTTGAAAAAACTTACTTAAAATGTTTTTAAAGTCCTACTTGGAAAATAATTTTGCCAAAATTTTACTTACAAAATGATTTTAAAAATTATTTGACTAACCTTCTGTTCAAAATCTCTCCCAAAGTCTGAGATATATAAAGTATTTTACTTTCAATTATTTTCTATATTACTGTTTGACATTATCTTTCTTATGCTTATATTTCCTTTATCTTAGTTTTTTGATGAATGTCAAAAGAGGAGAGTAAAGATTAATGTAGAAAAACAACAAACAAATTTGATCAGTAAAACAAATGTAAAACCAACTTAGATCATTTGTTTACACTTTTAATATTATCTTTCAATATTTTTTTTAACTTTAACCCAGGTTGTCATTGCATCAAAAAGGGAGAGATTGTTAGTGTAATTTGCACTATTGATCTAACTTAGGTTTTAATGAATGATAAATGAATAATTAAAGTTAGAGTGCTTTGTGGACTAATTACTTTACCAAGTGTGCAGGAGTTGACGAGTCTGAAGGACCTGATATCAGGTTAAAATCCAGCTAGGTCCTTAGGACCCGATAACTGGTGCGAAGTCCAGATATGTCTGCAGGACCCGATATTTGGCAGAAGTCTGGTTGGGTCCGTGAGAGCTGACAACCGACCAAAGTCTAGTTGGGTCTACGGACCTAACTGTTGGATCGAGAATTCGCTAGAGGGGGGTGAATAACGATAAAAAATTTATTGAGTTATGCAGCGGAAAATCAAAAGACAACAATGATAACAAGATTCGTTTTACTTGATTCAGAGCCTTTGTCGACTCCTACTCCAAGGTCTGCACTCGTCGAGTGCTTTTGTTGGGCAATCCACTAGCAATTCGAAAAGGTGTTACACAATTGAATTATAGGAAATTGCTAAAAGAAATTCTGACAATAATAATAAGGAAAAGAAGAAAGAAAAACACTTTGTCGGAGTAGCCTCGCGGTGTCGCAGGAGAACATCAGAGCACATGATAAAAGTGTAGTACCGTTGGACCGGCTAGAAGGGGGGGTTGAATAGCCCTGTAAAATAAAAAATAAAACAACCCTTCTCGAACTCTTAAACTAACACTTGCATAAAATTAACTTAAACAAGAAAAAGCAAGAAAAGGAAGAGGCACCGGATTTGACTTGGTTACAACCGGGGTGGTTGTTAATCCAAGAAAGATGATTGCACTATCAATCTCCTTCAGGCAGAGAAGCCTCTTACAACGTTGAAGCTCAGGAAACAGAAGCTAACTACAGAGAGCGTACAAGTGTTTGAAAGAAATGCTTGAGTTCTGAATTAATGAAAAGCTTCTGGACCAAGGCTATATTTATAGCCTTGGTCGGGGCGCCTGGAGGGGTTCCGGGTGCCCTGGGGGGATAAAACTTTATCCCCCAACGTTCAGATCGTGTAAATCGCGATCCTGGTCAAAATCAAGGTCCGAGCGCCCCGGAGCCCAAAGTCAACAGCCGTTGACTTTTTCGTCCGGGACCTCTTCTCTAGTTCAGTCCCGCCTCGGTCCGATTCTTCTCCTCCGGATCCACTCGCTTGGGTGATCTCTGCCATCCGGAAAAGTGCTCACCCGAACCCAACTTCCGGTCTTCTCGAGCGGGCTTCCCTCCGGCTTCTCATCCCTCGGAATCACCGCGTGTTCCCTTCTCGTCCGCCGGCGTACTCATCCGCAGTCTTCGTCCCTTGGACGCACCGCGTGTCGTCCTTCTCGCTAGCTGCGTCTCTTGCTCCCCGAGCAATCTTCCGCTCTGGCTTTCGTCCCTTGGAACCACCGCGCGCTTCCTTCTCATCCGCCGGTGTACTCTTCCGCAGCGCCTCGTCCCTCGGCCGCACCGCGTGCCGTCCTTCTCGCTGGCTGCGTCTTCCGCTCGACTACCTGTACTCCTAAGCCCCTGCACACTTAGACACTAGGTTAGAAACACATAGGACCTAACTTAACTTGTTGATCGCACCAAAACAACCTTGGGGTTCCAACAATCTCCCCCTTTTTGGTGTGATCAACCCAAGTTAAGCTAGGGTTAAAATAGACATTAAATAAAATTAAGTAAATTAACTTAATTTGCAATTTAAATACAAAAAGATAGAAAAAAATTAAATCTATCTACCTCCCCCTAGACTTATACTTTCCCTTTTCCCCCTTTGATCACAAAAAAAATGGGGTTCCAAGAGAAACAATCTAAGGGTTAAAAATTTAGTAAATTTGAAAAAATATTTAAAAGAAATTCTAAGTTAAAAATAATTCTAAGTAAAGATTATTTTTGAAAGGAATTTTTCTAACTTAATCATTTGAGAATTTTTTAAGAAAAATTTTTCTAAGTTAAAAAAAATGACTTAGTCAATTTTTTAAAAAAATTAAGTAAGTAAATTTCTAAATTGAAAAAATATTTTGAATAACCTTTTTAAAGCATTAATTAATTCTTGCCTTAATGCTTTATTAGTAAGTTAATTAAACATTTATTTCAATACTTTGGCTTCCATGTCATGGCAAGACACTAGGCCTTCTTGGTTATTAGAGCAACAACCACTTCCTTGACAAAGCCTCATAAAGAAATTCTTTGTTTAATTTTCTCACTTAAAGCGCTAATTTTAATTTTAAAATTAATTTAAGCATGACTTCGGAACCCAATATAGGTTCCAGCCTATTGGATTAACTAAAAAAATTTTAGGGACATATTTTCTTAAAATATTCTTAATTTGTCTCGGGTGATATTTAAAGTACCAATTTAAATTATTAAATCTTCTAAAATTGGTTTTAGATGAACATGCATAGTTTTTCAAGTTATCTACTTGAATTTTCAAATTATCATTTTCAAGTTTCAATTTTTCATTTGCTAGTTTTAATTTATCTAATTCTTCTAAGGGACAAGACTTAGCTAGAATTACTTTGAAATTTTTATTTTCATTTTCTAATTTGCAGCAATCTTTTGTTAAAAGTTTAACGAACTTAAATATTTTATCGGGAGGAAGAGATCGTACCTGACTTACCTTGTCTATCTCATTGTCCGTTTCTCCCCCTGAGCTACTGCTTTCTTTCGACGTGTCTCCCCCTTCATCGATGCTCTCGATGCTCATTTCGGAAGAGCTTGAATCACAGTCGTCGTCTTGATGACTCGCCATCAGTGCGAGTTTGGAGAATGCTTCGACTTCTGATTCAGACGACGTATCGTCCCACGTCGCCTTCAGGGCCTTTCATTTCTGGATAGGCTTCTTACCCTTCTCCTTGTCTTTGTTCTTCAGCTTGGGGTAGTTGTCCTTGATGTGCTCTTCTTCGTCGCAGTGGTAACAAGGGATCGTCCTTTTCTTCTTCCCTTGCGGATGGTTAGTAGATCTAGATTTACAAAGTTTCTTGAATCTTCTTACCATCATTACCATTTCCTCGTCGTCGAGAGAAGATTCTGACTCAGGTTCGTCACTCGAAGCTTTGAGGGCGACGTTGTTTTTAGGCTCCTTCATTCCTTCACATCTTGACTCATGCACTTCAAATGTTGAAAAGAATTCTTCTAATGAAATCTTTTCTAAATCTTTAGAAATGTAATATGCATCTACTAATGATGCTCATTTGGTATTTCTACGAAAGGAATTTAAAGTGTACCTGAGCGAATCTCGATTACTTACCTTTTCTCCGAGATTCGAAAGTCCGGTGATAATTTCTTTTATTCTCGAGTGCAGATGCGCGACTGACTCGTCTTCCCCAAGTTGCAGACTGGTGAGCTAATTGCGAAGCCGATCTCTTTTAGCGAGCTTGGCTTCGGACGTCCCTTCGTGCAGCTCGAGGAACTTCTCCCAAAGTTCCTTTGCGGAGTTGTATTTACCGATCCTATTGACTTCTTGAGGCGAAAGAACGCTTAGCAGATGGTACTCTACTTTGTCGTTCGCCACGAAGTCGACCTGCTCCTTTTTGTCCATTTATCTGTTTCCTTGTCCTCTGGAGCTTCAAAGCCAAGTTTCATTGTTAAAAATAATTCAATATCTGTTGTAAGAAATACCTGCATAAGTTTTTTCCATGTAGCGAAGTCCTCTTCGTATTTCGGCGGGTGGATACTTGGTCCGGCCATCACGTTGCTTCGTTCGGTGGTTAGTCCTCCTGAAGCGTCTCGGCTCTGATACCACTTGTAGGACCGTTGGATCGGCTAGAAGGGGGGTTGAATAACCCTGTAAAATAAAAAACAAAATAATCCTTCTCAAACTCTTAAACTAACACTTGCATAAAATTAACTTAAACAAGAAAAAACAAGAAAAGGAAGAGGCACCGGATTTGACTTGGTTACAACCGGGGTGGTTGTTAATCCAAGAAAGATGATCGCACTATCAATCTCCTTCAGGCGGAGAAGTCTCTTACAATGTTGAAGATCAGGAAACAAAAGCTAACTACAGAGAGCGTACAAGTGTTTGAAAGAAATGCTTGAGTTCTGAATTAATGAAAATCTTCTGGACCAAGGCTATATTTATAGCCATGGTCGGGGCGCCTGGAGGGGTTCCGAGCGCCCTGGGGGAATAAAACTTTATCCCCCAACGTTCAGATCCGTAAATCGTGATCCTGGTCAAAATCAAGGTCTGGGCATCCGGAAGGGTTCCGGGCGGCCCGGAGGGCTCCGGGCGCCCCGGAGCCCAAAGTCAATAGGCGTTGACTTTTTCGTCCGGGACCTCTTCTCTGGTTCAGTCCCGCCTCAGTCCGGTTCTTCTCCTCCGGATCTGCTCGCTTGGGTGATCTCTGCCATCCGAAAAAGGGCTCACCCGAACCCAACTTCCGGTCTTCTCGAGCGGGCTTCCCTCCGGCTTCTCGTCCCTCGGAATCGCTGCACATTCCCTTCTTGTCCGCCGACGTACTCATCCGCAGTTTTCATCCCTCGGACGCACCGCGTGCCATCTTCTCGCTGGCTGCGTCTTCCGCTCGACTACCTGTGCTCCTAAGCTCCTGCACACTTAGACACTAGGTTAGAAACACACAGGACCTAACTTAACTTGTTGATCACACTAAAATAACCTCAGGGTTCCAACAAAAAGATCTTGTTGTTGTTTTGTTCCAGCCTTCACCTCCTTATATAGGAGGTTCGGGGTGCCCGGATCCCTTCGAGGCGCCCTGAATGTGACGTAGCCTAGCCAGTCAACGAGCTCCATGTGTCAATGCGGCGATAAGGATAAAACTTGCCTCCGGGCGCTCGGATCCCTTCCGAGCGCCCATACTCTTATTTTTCAACAGTTTTCTTCCTGCAAGAAAACGTTAGTCCGAGGTAAATATTAATTATATATCCTTCAAAACAGAGTATTAGTACAGTTTATAATCAAATAAAATATTAATTAGATTATGCCTCACCAAGATCGGAATCTAGTCAAGATCTCAACTTAGAGTTCCGGAATGGTTCTAAGTTGGATCGGCGCCTAAGTTCCCTTCCTGGGAATGCGTCCTCACAGTCACTCCCCTCTAGTGACTTACCTCAACTTACCCGTCAGACGTCCGGTCAGCCCGTCGACCCGTCTTGACTTCGTGCTAGCTATCCGGTCAGCCCATCGACCTAGCTGGACTTCGTACTAGACGTCCGGTCAGTCCTTTGAACCTGTCTAGACTTCTTGCCTACTATTCGGTCGGCCCGTCGACCTAGCTGGGCTTCGTGCTAAATATCCGGTCAGCCCGTCGACCTGTCTAGACTTCTCCTGCACACTTGATTAAAGTGTTTAGAACACAAATGAAACTAACTTAACCTACTTTGTCATTCATCAAAACTTGAGTTAGACTGTTAGTGCTAACCACACCAACAATCTCTCCCTTTTTGATGCAATGACAACCTGGTTAAGTTAGTGAAAAATATGCAATTTAAACAATCAATTCAGTTTTTAAGTTAGCCTTTATTTTAAATTTGGTAGTTTGTTGTTTAACTAACTTAACCACCTAACCCTCCCCCTTTGACATTCATCAAAAATAAACATAGAGCAAATGATCATTTAAAATGCAAGGAAGTCTACAAATGTAAGTCAGATTGACTTGGGGGAGTTTAAACTAGAATATTTAAAACCTTAGTTTTTTGTTAAAAAAACTAAGTTTTAAAACTTTATAAAGATAACTTTTTGAACTTGTAAAAGTTTCTAAAGATAAAATTTACAAGTTTAACCTAATTGTTTAAAATAAGCTTTGCAAACATAATTTTCAAATATAGCATTTTTACAAAAGGGAGATTATTAAGGCTAAATCCAATTTTTCAAATCAAGTTTTTAAAACTAAATAAGATTTTATTTTTCAAGACTCGGTTTGTAAAATGCAACTTTTTTTTAATCAAACTTCAAAACTATGTTTGGAAAATCCAACTTTTAAAACCAACTTTTGAAACTAAGTAAAATCTATTTTCAAACCTAAGTTTGTAACCTGCAATTTTCAAAATAAATTTTCAAAAATATGTTTTCAAAAGCCAATTTGTTAAAGCTAAGTAGAATATAATTTTCAAAACGAAGTATGAAAAATCTAATTACAAAACCGAGTAAAGTTTATTTTTCAAAATCAACTTTTCAAACCTAAGTTTGTAAGTTCTAAATTTCAAAACTAAGCAGATAAATATGATTTTCAAAATTAAGTTTGAAAAGTTTAAAGTTCAAAACCAATTTTCAAACCTAAGTTTAAAACAATCCAATTAAGGAAATCTAATTTTCAAAACTAAGTTTGAAAAATCCAAAAAAAAAATTTGTTTTATAAAAAAAAACTTAGTGTTAAAAAGATTTAAATAGAGATATTTTTCAAAAATTAATTTCAAAATAAGTATAAAAATAATTAATCCTCCTCCTGAACCTGACATTATAAAAACTGTCTAACCAATTAGCTACTTACTACTATTAGAGGATAGCAACTTTCACTTGGTTAGTTAGGTTAAGTCTAATTATAATCAGTTAGTGTTTGACTAAACTGAATAACTTAACCTGATTAACGTCTATTTTGTATTTAACACCCAGACTTATGTCAATGCACTGAAATAAGCATCTTAAGTCTATGCAATTTGCCTATGCATCTCACCCCTTTCTATGTTCGGCAATCACAAATAAGGGAATCCTAGGGTGTTGGTGAGATGCTCAAGTACTAAGGGAACATGCTTTCTAAGGAATTGTTCTAGTCTAAGGCTAAAATTGATTTAAAATTCTAAAAATGGGAAGCTTTTACAAAAAAAAAATTATCCTAGAATTTGAAAGCGCTATTTTTTAAAACAATTTTGTAATTTAAGTATCCTAGTCTATTAAACACATCAAGATAAGTCATTATCAGTGTCGAGATATAACTAAGTCGAAGTAAATCAGAATAACATAAGTCAATATCTAGGTCAAAATACAACTATCATGATACAATACAAATAGTGATGATCAAGTCTATCGGGATGATGAAGAGGGTGGTCCGAACCCCAAGGATAGTAACAACTCTATCAGCTCAGTATGACAGGTTCGGTCATCTTCTCGGGAGCTGGATAGGTCACGTCGAAGGTCAGAGATCTCCTATGTCACGTCTCGTCGTAAGTCGGAGACCTCCTGCTACATCTCCCGTCGTAACTTAGTGACCTCCTACTGCATGCCTCGGAAAATCGGAGACCTCCTAACGGAGACTCATCATGGATAGCTCGAGTTCGGCAACTCGGTCACCTAGAGTACGAGGAGCGGGACGAGGTGCTTGGCCTGGAGGTGGAGGTGGTACTGGGGTCGGAGCGTCCTTGTCGAATAGCGCGACCATAAACTCATCCTGCTCTGCCTCCTCCTGGGCATCTGGGTCTAGCTGGTGCTGTGGCCCCTCCGCCAAGACAGGACACCCTCCTCATCTATATGGACACCTCCTAGAGAGAACTTCCTAGATCCTAGGACGTCGAACTCAGTCATGACTCGGATATCGCCTTGGGTGACGTCAATACGTAGGGAGGCAAAATATGTCGTCAAAATATGAGAATACGACATATGAACTTGAGCGTTGGTGGTGACTCCAGCTGAGTAGATAATGGTCTGAAAGATATATAAACTAATGTCTATGTCTAATCTATGGCAAAGGGCATATAAGAGAAGGGAATGAAATGGATGCATCATCACTATGTCGCAAGTGGACAACGACAGGATGTAGAAGACTAAAACCCTATAGAGTACATAGTCGTGAACTCGAAGAGATACTGACCTAAACATAGTCACAATGGGTACTCCCCCCCCTAAAAAAAATACGAGTAAATCGTATCCAGAATAATGTGTGAGTAAGAATCACCAAATGGTAGATCCCTAGAAGGGTAACACTGAAAAGTGTATGTAGATGGTCGTAGCTCTAAAAAGGTCTGGATAATGGTAGGGGATAGCGTGATATCAGTACCAGCTACCCTAGTAGTATAAGTAAGATCATCTACTCTAACTAAGTTGTTATAAAATTCAGTACATAAACTTATGTTTATTGAACTGGTATAGTAAACAAGATTCTGTAAATTATAGTGGTTAATAACCTCTACAACTGGAATACAGGAGCGCAAGAAAAATTGTCTATCTAATCACTTATTCCTGATAGACATATAGATGGTAGACTCGAACCTAATCCTAACTTTGTCAGTAGAGAAGCTAGGGTCAGCACTAGCAATAGAGGGTCCAACACAAGATCTAGAACGTTTCCTAAATTATTAAAAAAAACTATACTAAGCATAAATTATAGAAGTGAAATATTTAAAAACTTAGGGGGGGAAAAGAAATTTACCGAGGCATCGTGAATAAGATTTTTAGAAATGACGACCTCGATTGACTCGCAACAGTATAATAACCGAAGAAACAAGGAAAAGTTTTAATTAGCAATTCCTCTCTCGTTAAGGTTCAAAGAAAGCCTTTGCAAGAGATGAAAAGGTGAGGTGCAAGAGGAGAGGGGCGCCCCTCCCCCCCCCCCCTTCCTTTTATAGGGAGGTCCAGGCGCCCGGAGTTTAGTCGGGTCGGGGCGCCGCGGATCGCTATACCAGGGGTGCCCGCCCTTGGTTTTTGACTGGGAAATTTTTTAAAAAATTGATTTGTAAAGAATTAATTTTTAGAGATTATTTAAAATGATTTTTTTAAAGAATTTTTAAAATGAAATTTTTAAAGAGTTTTTTTTTTAAAATGAATATTTTAAAATGGAAATTTTTAAAGAGTTTTTTTTAAATGAAAATTTTGAAGAATTTTTAAAATGAATTTTTAAAGAGTTTTTTTTAATGAATTTTTAAAGAGTTTTTTTAATTAATTTGTAAAGAGTTTTTTTTTAAAATGAAATTTTTAAAGAGTTTTTAAAATGATTTTTTTAAGAGTTTTTAAAATGAAAATTTTAAAAAGTTTTTAAAAATAATTTTTAAGCAATTTTGAAATAAAATTTTTAAAAGGATTTTTAAATAATATTTAAAATAATTTTTAAAATGATTTTAAAAATGATTTTTAAATAATTTTAAAAGAACTTTATAATGATTTTTAAAAGAGTTTTTAGAATAATTTTGAAGAATTTTTTAAAATGGATTTTGTAAAGATTTTTAAAAATGAAATTTTAAAGAAATATTAAAGAAATTTTTAAAATGAATTTTTTAAAAAGAAATTTTAAAATGAATTTTTAAAGAGTTTTTAAAATGAATTTTTAAAGAGTTTTTAAAATGAATTTTTAAAGAATTTTGAAATGAAATTTTTAAAGAATTCTTAAAATTAATTTTTAAAGAGTTTTTAAAATGAATTTTTTTAAAGAATTTTTAAAATGAATTTTTAAAATGAATTTTTTAAAATGAATTTTTAAAGAGTTTTTTAAATGAGTTTTTTTAAAGAATTTTTTTAAATGAATTTTTTAAAGAATTTTTTAAAATGAATTTTTAAAGAGTTTTTAAAATGAATTTTTAAAGAATTTTGAAATGAAATTTTTAAAGAGTTTTTAAAATTAATTTTTTTAAAAGAATTTTTAAAATGAATTTTTTAAAGAATTTTTTAAAATGATTTTTTTGAAGAATTTTTTAAAATGAATTTTTAAAGAGTTTTAAAAATTAATTTTTAAAGAGTTTTTATAAAGAATATTTTAAAGAATTTTTAATATATTTTTTTAAATGATTTTTAAATTTTAATTTATTTTCAATTAATTTAATTTAATTTAATTTTAGTCCTTAATCATCTCACCCGATCTATGTTTTCAATTAGGGAATCCTATAATTTTTTAGATGAATTAGGTTTAGTTTTAGGGTTTGGTTTAACTTTGTGTTAGATTCAGGTTTAGCTTTGGGCTCAACAAATAGGCATTCTTCGGATAAACTTCTGGGCTATGGTGAGTCACTTAAGCATCATTAAAGTAATCATGCCTTCGAGGTTTTTCAAATAGTCCTATCCACTGAACTTAGTATAAAACCTTGATCTAACTAGTTAGGACCCGTAAAGGGTAGCTTCAATTAGTTCCACTTAGCCAAATGCACCAGGTCGAAGTCATATCTTCCCAGACATGTATAGACTAAGCTTCCCCAATATACTATCATCCAAACTTTCACCAGTACCGTTGGTAAAGTTACACTATTTTCCATTTGATCTAGTCCTAATTACCCTGCCGGGCAGATTGGTTTTGGTTATCCTGTCGGGTAGGTTAATTTTTGGAGTGTCAGTTATTCTGGAGCCTCCTCCTGAATTATTGGTCTGTTATTTTTTATAACTATATTTAACTTGATGATAATCTGATTTTTGATGGGTTCTTAAATTTTTTTGATTTTGATTTTATTGATCTAGGTTTGTGTTTTGGTTTTTGATTTGGTTTATTGGATTTTATATAGTATATTTTATCTTTAGGTATGTAATATTGGTTAATTCTTACTTGCGTGGTTAAGCACGCTTTCGAAACTCACACTTTATTTTGTTGTTTATGTATAGTTATTAATGATTTAAATGTTTTATTTGAACTTGACTTGTAGCCAAGTCCGATTTTGTTGTAAATTACTTTTTGATTGTTTAAAATAAGATCTAAATTTTTTGATCTTGTTATAAATTTTTCTAGAAAGATCTTTTAATTTATTAATTTCTAATTTTAGTGTTGAATTAGCATTTGTGATTTGTTCCTTGAGGTTTTGATGTTCCTCAAGGAGCAATTCATTTTCATTTTCTATTGTAACTAATTTCCTATTTAAACAAGCAATAATTTTAAAGAATTTTTTACTCAAATTAGAATATACCTCTTCAGAACCTTTGGAAACGAGTGTGGACTCGTGGCTTGAATCGGGTTCGGACCCGTCTTCCGATTCGTCCTCTGATTCTGCTTCGTGGGCCATTAGTGTGAGGTGACTCTAGTACTTCTAATCTTCAGCTTCCGATTCTTCTGAGGACGAGTCATCCCACGTTGCTTTGAGAGCCTTGTTCTTGGTTGTCTTCGTCTTGTCGCTCTTCACTCTTGGGCACTCGTTCTTGTAATGGTCCTTCTTGTTGCACCCGAAGCACGTTACGTTCCTTGGTTCGGTTGGGGAGTTGATCTTCTGCACGTCCTTTTTGTTGAAACTCTTCTTTCTCCTGATGAACATTTTCCTTACCAGGTTCACCAGGTACTCTTCGTCTTCAAAATCCTGGTCAGACTCATCTTCAAACTCAGGCTTATTTTTTGTCCTTTCCTTGGAAGAACCTGCAAACAAGGCAACACCTTTCTTGGTTCTGGCGTTAGTATACTCGTGTAGTTCTAATTCACAAAATAATTCATCGAGTTTTAATTTGGATAATTTTTTTGAAATTTTGTAGGCATCCACTATAGATGCCCACAAAGTATTACGCGGAAATGTATTTAACGCGTACCTGATTAGATCGCGATTCTCCATTTGGTGGCTTAGCGCTTGGAGTCCGTTGAGGATGTCTTTGATCCTCACATGCAGTTGACTCGTCATTTCTCCTTCCTACATTTTAATATTAAATAATTTGTTTAAAAAGAGATCACGCTTCGTTACCTTGGCGTCGCTTGTTCCTTAGTGTAGTTTAATCAGTTTATCCCACAATTCTTTTGCGTTTTGGTGCGGTCCTACCCGGTTCAGTTCTTCCTTCGTCAACCCACATTGTAGTGTATTGAGGGCCTTGAAGTCTGTAGAGGACTTCTTTCTCATGTCCGGAGTCCACTGTTCCGGGTCCAATGGATTTCCAGAGTTGTTGACTGGCGCCTTGTAGCCTCTGGTGACGCTGAACCATTGGTCGAAGTCTGTCTTTAGGTAAACCTCCATCCGCTTCTTCCAGTACGGGAAATCACCCTCGTTGAATAAAGGAGGGCGTACTATGCTGAAGCCTTCAATTTGAGACATAATTATCCTGCACACAAATAAACAAATAGACAAGAAGTCCTAAGACTTGGTCTTGGATTAGTAGTGCGGTATTTAAGAAAAATGATCTAAAACTGAATTCGTGTTGCACCAATTCAGATTAATTACATCGAAAAGATTTTCAAAAAGGTAATAATACCAGTTTGGAATATAATGAAAAACTGAAAATCGAAAGAGAATAAAAAAATTTTCACCCCCTTGTCTGATTAGTGGTTGCACCAAATCAGAGCGGTACCTGCTCTGATACCACTTGTTGGATCGAAAATTTGCTAGAGGGGGGTGAATAGCGATAAAAAATTATCGAGTTACGCAACGGAAAACCAAAAGACAACAATGCTAACAAGATTCGTTTTACTTGGTTTGGAGTCTTTGTCAACTCCTACTCCAAGGCTCGCACTCGTCGAGTGCTTTCGTTGGACAATCCACTAGCAATTCAAAAAGATGTTACACAATTGAATTACAGGAAATTGCTAAAAGAAATTCCGACAATAATAATAAGGAAAAGAAGAAAGAAAAACACTTTGTCGGAGTAGCCTCGCGGTGTCGCAGGAGCACAGCAGAGCACGTGATAGAAGATCTTGTTGTTATTTTTCTCCAACCTTCACCCTCCTTATATAGGAGGTTCGAGGCGCCCGGATCCCTTCGGGGCGCCCTGAATGTGACGTAACCGAGACAGTCAGCGAGCTCCATCTGTCAATGCGGCGATAAGGATAAAACTTGCCTCCGGGCGCCCGGACCCTTGTTTTCCAGCAATTTCCTTCCTGCAAGAAAACGTTAGTTCAAGATAAATATTAATTATTTATCCTACAAAATAGAGTGTTAGCACAGTTTATGATCAAATAAAATATTAATTAGATTCCATCTCACCGAGACTGGAATCTAGTCAAGATCTCAACTTAGAGTTCCAAAATGGTTCTAAGTTAGATTGGCGCCTAAGTTCCCTTCCTGGGAACGCGTTCTCACAGTCATTCCCCTCTAGTGACTTACCTCAACTTACCCGTCAGACGTCCAGTCAGCCTGTCGACCTGTCTGGACTTCGTGCCAGCTATCTGGTCAGCCCATCGACCTAGCTGGACTTCGTGCCAGACGTCCGGTCAGTTCTTCGACCCGTCTGGACTTCTTGCCTACTATCCGATCGGCTCATTGACCTAGTTGGGCTTCGTGCCAAACATCCGGTCAACCCGTCGACCTGTCTGGACTTCTCCTGCACACTTGATCAAAGTGTTTAGAACACAAATGAAACTAACTTAACTTACTTTATCATTCATCAAAACTTGAGTTAGACCATTAGTGCTAACCGTACCAACACTAACAACTGGTGGGAAGACTTGGTGGGTTAAAGGCAAGTCAAGCGACTATAGTTGGTAAGTAAGAGGTAAGCAACTGGAGGAGAGATCCAGTAAAAACGCGTTCTCAGTTGAGAGAACTATAGGCGTTGACCCAACTTAGGTCCATTTGGAAAACCTGAGTTGAGACCTTGAATAGATTCTAATCTCGGAGAGACAGGATCTAATTAGTACTCCTGTTTACTGTATTGTGCTAATTCTGTTTTGATGGATAAACATATTTTTATTTCCTGAACTGACCCTTTTTTGTAGGGAATAATATTGAAAAAAGGGAGTCCGAGCGTCCGAAAGGGATTCAGGCCAGCCTCTCCCGAGAGGGCACCAGGCACCCGGGCGATCCGGGCACCCGGAGCTGGTCCAGACATTTGGACCAAAAATTTCATCTCGAAGCTGAGTTGGAGCACGTGAATGGTCTAGGCACCCGGAGGTGGATAAAACTTCTCAGATGAAGTTTTGATGAGAGCTCACCATGTTAGCATAGTACAGGTGCCCGGAGGGGTTCCAGGCACCTCGAATGGGCCTATATAAGGGCCTTCGACCAACAGCTTTAGGATATCATCTGTTACAACTTTCCTTCCTATGAGCTGCTTCAAAAAGACTCCTACGACACTGTAACGCTCCATCGACGATCGAACATTAAGCTTTACTTAGTTTTCTCTGTTGTCAATAACTTTTCATATATAGTTCTTGTACTTCATTATTGTATCTTTTTAAACTATTAGTGGATTGCCTAACGAAAGTGATCAACGATCACGTGCCTTGGAGTAGGAGTCGTCATAGGCTCTGAACCAAGTAAAACTTGGCATTGTTAGTGTTGTGTTATTTGTTTCCCTTTTCCACTACGTAACTCATTTTAATTTATGATTTTCGATGAATACTATTCACCCCCTCTAGTGACTTTATGATCTAGCAATAGACACGTTAACTGCTGTTGCAGCTAACCATCAAACATAATTTGAAACCACCACAGCCAAGAAGGTGAACATTCAAGCTGATTTTGAGGCCAGCTAGATGGAGCTTGGGCTTTTGAAAGTGGAGCTAGGAGCCACTCGAGGAGAGGTCGATGCAGCCAAGGATCTAGCGGAAGCTCGACAATGCAATTTGGAGGCCACCCTTATCGCAGTCGAAATTGCCCGAGTGGAGACGCGAGGTTAGAAGGCCTCCTTGGCAAAATTGTAGGCCTCTATGGCAATGTTGGAGGCCCGGAAGGACCAATTAGAGGGTCTGGTGTTCGAGCTTAAGGAGCACCAGACGGGAGAGGATGAGTGCTAGGCCACCAAAAAGAAGAATTCCCATGATCAAATAAGTTCTGTGGTATTGTCAGCACCTGCCTTGTTCGAATAGTGCAGCATGGAATTGACGACACTCTCAAGCAGCCGGTGGAGAATGAAAAGCTTCCCGCCGACTCCCCCTTCCCGTCATCAACCCATTGTAGATCAATGAAAGCATCCTTGATGAAAATGCTACTAATTTTTTAGATGTAGTTATTTAGTGCTTATCTTTTGTAACATCTTTTGAATCATGATGAAATTTTGAAAAATTTGTGTTGCTTTTCACCACCGTTGTAGAGGTTAGGACATGGTGTCCAAATCGGAGGAGCTTGAGCCCTGAAAAGGATAAGGCAATATGATACTCACTCAACCTTTGTACTAAAGGGAGGCTGCTACCGTAACCTGGAGGATCTAAACCCCGACTATATTCGAGTCGGGGGAGGTTGGACCCTAAAAAGGATAAGGTGATACTGTACTCACTCAATGCTTGTACGAAAGGGAGTTAGCTACTGCAGCCTGGAGGATCTTGACTCTGACTATGTTCAAGTCGAGGGAGTTTAAGCCCTGAAAAGGACAAGGCGATACGATACTCACTCGACCCTTGTATATATGGGAGTCTGCTACCGTAGTCTGGAGGATCTTGATTCTAGCTATGTCTAAGTCAAGGGTGTTTAAGTTCTAAAAATGATAAGGTAATATGGTTTTCGCTCAACCTTTGTATGAAAGGGAGTCAGCTAACGTAGCCTGGAAGATATCGACCTTGACTATGTCCCAGTCGGGGGAGTTTGAGCAAGACTTGAGTCGAAAAGAGAAATAGTCATTTATTCGATAAGAGAATTACAAAACATAGATAAACATAGGAGAAATAATTTAAAGAATATCAAAGCTATCTTTAAGAAAAATAAGGATTTTGGTGGTTGGCGTTTTATTGTCAATCAAACTTTTTTCCCATTTGCATCTTTGAGGTAATAGGTTCCTAAGCTTTACTTACTGATTACCTAGAATGATCCTTCCCATTGCGGTTCCAATTTGCTCACATCCCCAACCAATTTAACCTTCTTCCATACTAAGTCTACAACTTATAAAGTACGAGGAATTACTCGTTTATTATACTTGATACACATTCGCTGTCGATATGCCTTGAGTCGAGCAGCCACTTGCTCATGAGTCTCAGTGATCAGGTCGAAATCTAGGAGTCATTGTTCAGAGTTGTCCTGTTTGTATGTATTCCTCTGAATTGATTCTTCCCCAATTTCTACTAGGATGATTATCTCTCCTCCATAAACAAGATAAAAAGTAATCATGCTTGTGCTCTCCCAAGGTGTGGCTCAGTAAGCCCATAGGATACTTGGCAACTCGTCCACCCAACTACTTTTGACATGATCTAATTTGATTTTAAATCCATAAACTATTTCTCGATTGACTACATCAATTTGATCATTATTTTATGGGTATACTACTAAAATGAAGGCTTGTTGGATTCCAAATTTTTCACACCATTCTTTTAGTCAGCGCCCATCATTATTAGAGATGAAATTGTGAGGGATGTCATGTCGACAAATAATATTCTTCCATAGGAATTTCTAGACTGTATCTTTAGTTATTTAGGTAGTACTTCATCCTCGACCTATTTAGAAGAGTAATAAATAGCAACTAGGAGGAATTTCTTCTGTTGAGACCCAACCGGGAAGGGCTCCATAATATCCGTGCCTCGTTGGTCAAAAGAAGATAATATAGTGGAGGTATTCAACAATTCTGTCATGCGATGATAGAGGTTCTGATGACTTTGGCAATGAATTCAGGCTGCAAGAAATCAGGCAGTATCCATTTGCGTCATCAGTTAAAAATACCCAACTAGTAATATTTTTCAATGTGCTCTCTCCAATATGATTTCCTCAAATACCCTCATGAACTACCCTCATTACATAATCTAAACTGAGACACTTGAGGAAGGGGCATGAGAAAGATAGTCTATATAATATGCCCCTAATTAAAGTGAAATGGGGAGCCCTTCTTTTTTAGCATTCATACTTATTCTGGATTGGCAGGCATAATTCCTTGCTTGGGATAAGAAATGATACATGTTGTCTAATTAGCAGGCTAATCCTGACTTAAACCTTGTTTGACCTGAGAAACTAGTAGAATCTAAGATACACAATTGTCTAAGATACGCAGCTGTCCATTCTCTAAACTACTAGTGCACTTGCTAGTTTGGCCAGTTCATTTGCCTTTTGATTATCCGCTCGAGAAATTTTTTGTAAAGAGACTTATTGGAAATCACCTTTACTTCTAAAAAATATTCACGTATCTTCGCAATCATTTTTTTTTTATCTGAAAACTTCCTTCTAGCTGCTGAGCCACCAACTTAGAGTTTGAATAGATGATCACTCAAGAGGCCCCAAATTGTTTTGCTACTTAAAGTCCTGTGAGTGAGACTTCATACTCAACTTTGTTATTGGATGCTCGAAAGTCAAGCTAGACTGAAATTGGAGCACATCTTCTCTAGGGGAAATTAGTAATATCCTGACTTCACTGCTTTGTTGGGTGGAGGAGTCATCCACATAAATCTTCCAAGTCTCATCTGCTTATTGGTCGGGAACTTATGTTAAAAAAATTTCTAATGCTTGAGTTTTAATGGATGTTTGCGGCTGATATTGGATATATATCATATTCACTCAACTCTATGATCCACTTGATCGTCCTCCCTGAGGCTTCAGGATTTGTCAACACTAGGCCTAGAGTACTATTGGTGAGGATTGTGATCAGATGAGTGAGAAAATATGGCCTTAGTCGACGGATAGCAAGGGCCAATCTGAGAGCCAATTTCTCCAGAATAGTGTATCTGCTCTCAGCATCCTTCAACAAATGGCCTATAAAATAGATGGAGTGTTGTATGTTATCTTCCTTCCACAGTAAGACTACAGAGACTGCTCCTTCAGATGCTGAGATGTATAACTATAACATGTTTCCCACTATCAGTTTAGGTAGTAAAGGTAGTTGGTATTGTTGTAGTTGGTACTAATGATCAAACCTAAGTTTTGATAAATGACTAGTAGATTAAAGTTAAATGTGTTGTGATCTAACCTTTCTACCAAGTGTACAGGATTTAACTGGTTTGACACTGGCTGGAATCCAGCTAGGTCTGAAGGATCTGATAGTTGATATAAAAGTTTAGATAGGTCAAGGAGTAACCTGATATCTGTCGGGAAGTCTCACTGGGTTTGTGGGACCTGACAGTTGGTCAAAATCCAGTTGGGTTTGCAGACCTGACAACTAGTGAGAAGATCTGGTGGACCGTAAGGAAGTTAAGTGATTCTGCGTGGTAAGTAAGGTAAGTCACTGGAGGAGAGTGTTCCAGTGAGGACAAGTCCCATTTAGGGACTTTAGGCCCAGGTCTAGTTTAGGTCCATTTTGGATCCCTAAACTGAGACCTTGACTAAATCTTGGTCTTAGACAGACATGATATAATTAATAAACTCTTATTTTATTATTGTGCTAACATCATTTTGTAGGGTATACTTTATTTTTTGAACTAACACACTTTGTAGGATGAAAGGAGCAAAAATCAGCCTTGGATAAGCAGTGTCCAAGGTGCCTCCAAGGTGCTCTGAGGTACCTTAGATCATATCTTGGAGGTGCCCTAGATGAGACGGAGATGTCCTCAAGAAGATAAGTCTGCGAATAAAGCTTCATGGCACAGAGGCACCCTGGAGGCTCCTTCGAGGTGCTTGAAGGAACCTCAAAAAGATAAAAGCCATAGTAAGCAGAGCTTGTCATGACCGAGGTTTTATAGATTAATTTTGCACTTAGAGATGCCCTAGACAAGGCTTGGAGGTGCCCTAAACAGCCTATAAAAAAAGGGTTCGTCCAAGCATTCTACACAACTCTCTTACAAGTTCAATCATGATCCTTCGAATTTTTGGCTGCTCCGACTTCGTCATTGTGTTGTGCTACAATGTTGCTACGCCCAACTACTACTGAAAAGTCATTCGACATTGGGCTAGATTCGAGAATCTTCACGCGTTGGGTAACGAAAGTGCTTTTTATTGTTTAATTACTACTTTAAGGAAAGTGTAGGGTGTTACACAAGTCCTCATTTTTCTATTATACTTGATTTTTTCTTCCAGCAGTTCCGGAAGAGGATTATAGCAGATTGCCAATCTATACGTTTCGAGGAATCGTGAGTCTTGAATTATGAGTCACTGAAGACTCCAAACCAAGTAACTCGACCGAGTTAGTGTGCTTGTTCTGTTTTTATGTTTAGTTTTCCTTACGTTCTTATTTTATAAAACTAAAAAAGAAAAGTTTTTAAAAATCACATGATTCACTCCCCCTCTCACGTGCGTAATGATCCTACAAGTGGTATCATAGCCAAATAAATCATATTTTTATTTTGATTTTTCTCAAGTTGGTGCAACACCACTTGAGTTTTTAATTTTATTCCTTTATTTCTACCACACTACTTATCTCAAGACCAAGTCTTGATATCTGTTTAAATTTCTACTATTTCAGTAATTACATGACCCTAAACAAAGGTTACAGTACTGCTCATCCCCTACTGTTTAAAGGAGATGACTTTTCATACTGGAAGAAGCAGATAGAAGTATATCTCAAGACCAACATCTACCAGTGGTTCACTATTCGATAAGGATACAAGGTGTCAATGGATGAAGTTACAAAAACACCTCTCGATCTGAAAAGTTGGAACCCTGAGATGAAAACAAAGGCGTAAATCAAGTTCAAAGTCGTTAACACCCTTTAGTGCATACTCACAAAGGAAGAACTGAACTGTGTCATCCCATACGAGAACACAAATGAAATGTGGGACAAACTCATTGAATTACATGAAGAAACGACTAATGCCAAGGTAACCAAACATGACCTCTTATTAAATAAATTGTTTAATATTAAAATATAGGAAGGAGAGATGGCTAATCAACTACACATGATGATCAAGGACATCCTCAATAGACTCCACATGATTGGCCACCAAATGGAGAACCGAGACATTATAAGGTAGCCCTAAACTCGTTTCCTCGGAATGCATTATGGGCATCTATTGTGGATGCCTATAAAATTTCCAGGAATCTTTCAAAATTAAAATTAGATGAGTTGTTTTGCGAATAAAAATTGCATGAGCAAACTAACTCCAAATCAACCGAGAAAAGTATTGCTCTTTTTGTAGGTTCTTTCAAAGAACCCAAGTCGAGAACAAAACCTAAACCAAAAGCTGGATCTGACTCAGACTCAAATACTGAAAAACTCCTAGTGAACTTAGTAAGAAAAATATTCACTAGGAAAAATAAGGATTTCTCCAAGAAAGATATGTAGAAAATAAAGTCTACCTCAAATAGCAATAAAGCCAATGTCATATGCTACGGGTGTAACAAGAAATGACACTACAAGCACGAGTGCCCAAAAGAGGACAAACCTAAGACAACTAGAAGAATGAAGGCATTAAAGGAAACTTGGGATGAATCCTCCTCTGAAAAATTGGATGTCAAAAAACCAAAGCAGCATAATTTCCTCGATCTGATGGCATCCAGACCGGAATCAGCAAGCGAAATGAATCAAGATGACGAGTCTAAGTACGAGTCAAGCCACGAGTCTATACTCGTTGCTGAAGGTCCCAATGAGGTAAATTCTAACTTGTCTACTACCTTCTTTAAAATTATAGGATGCATGAATAGAAAATTAGTAAAACCCAATAACTCAAATTAATCATCTCCTGAATGAAAATCAAAATCTGAAAGAACAATTAAAATCAAACCCAACAACTGAACCAGATTGATCTGAACATCTAACTCAAGTTTCAAAACTTGAGGAGGAAAATTCTAAATTGAAAAATGAAGTTGTTGAACTAAAAGAACTTTTAGGAAAATTCACAAAAATATCCAAGTACCTAAATATGATATTCAGATCACAATGAGCTATGTACAACAAATTCAGACTCAGATACAAGTCCAACTCAACAAATAAAATATTTATATTACTGGTAACCTATAATAAGAAACAAACGAAGGCTTGGGTTCCAAAAGCTTATCTAACCAAGGAAGTAGGCCTAAACTAATATTTTATATCTAAAAATGAAATTTACTACCTAAACACAAAATGAAATAATCCAAACTAAGTATGAAATAGTTAATATTTCAACAATCTCCCCCTTTTTGATGTGATTAAACCCAAGTCAAGTTAGGGTAAACCACAAAATAGTTTTAATTTTTGTAAAAAAAATTTGTAAGTAAAATATTTTTTCTAAGTAAAAAAAAAATTCTAAAAAATTTTCAAGTAAGAAAAAATGTTCTAAGCAAAAACTTTGCAAGTACCCTCCCCCTAGACATGTTCACTTCTCCCCCTTTTGATCACATTAAAAAAATGAGGTTCATTAAAAAGTCTAAGGAAAAATTTGAGTCAAAAGGAAAATATTTTGAAATAAATTTTCTAATTGTTAAAAAAATATAAGTGATGAAATAATAAAAAATTTCTAAATAATTTTTAATAGAATTTTTGACAAATATTGAAAGCATTAGTTAATTTAAATACTTAACAGTTAGTCAATTAAATATTTATTTCATTAATTGGATTTCAAGATGTGGCGAGGCACTAGGCCTTCTTGGTTATTGGAGCAACAACCACTTTCTAGACAAAGCCTCTTAAAAAAAATTAAACATTTAATTTTCTCTCTAAAAGCTCAAAAGAAAACTCAATCCAAATACAATTTTGGAACCCAATATAGGTTCCTTCATACTAGGTTAATTAAAAATTTGAGAGATATTTTACTTTTAGGGATTTTTCTAAGTAGACCCCTGTGAAATCATAAATACCAATTTAGCCTACTGATAGGTCTAACATTTGAATGATTATAGGTATTTGTGCATGCAGAATTTTGTTTGAATAATTCTATTTTTCTTTTAATTTTTTATTTTCTAACTTTAAACTATCAAATAATTCTAATGGGCAT
This sequence comes from Zingiber officinale, assembly GCF_018446385.1. Taxonomy (NCBI): domain Eukaryota; kingdom Viridiplantae; phylum Streptophyta; class Magnoliopsida; order Zingiberales; family Zingiberaceae; genus Zingiber; species Zingiber officinale. Next base: position 102,213,614 of record NC_056002.1, read on the forward strand.
GCCTTGGCTAATTGTCTTTTCAAATCAGTATTTTTATTTTTCTAGTTTGCATAAATTTTTAGAAAGTATTTTGATAAATTGGAAAGATTGTTCGGGTGAAAGAGCACGTACCTCACTTATCTCGTGAATTGATGCTCCCCCTTCATTAGAGCTTTCCTCTGATGATCCTCCCTCTTTATCGATGTTCATTTCTGAGCTACTTTCATCTTCTTCTTGGTGGTCAGCCAGTAGAGCTAGTCCGACGTAAGCTTCGATCTCGGATTCGAAGGACGATGATTTATCCCATGTGACCTTCAAATTCTTGTGCTTTGGTATGTTGCCCTTGTCATTCTCCTTCTTCTTTAGTTTAGGGCAGTCATCCTTGATTGTGCTCTTCTTTCTTGCAGTTGTAGCATCAGACCTTCCTTTTATTCCGATAGTCCCTTTTCATCTGTGACTTAAATTTATTAGATCGAATAAATTTATTAAATTTCCTTACCAATAGTGTCGCTTCATTTGCATCGATGAATGTTTCAGAGTCTAAATCTGGTTCGCCCTTTTGGTTGGCTTTTAGTGTTATGTTGTGGGTTGTCTTTTCTCCTTTGTTTCGCAAGTATGCACATCTTGATTCATGAAGTTCAAAAGTGGAAAAAAGACTTTCTAATGAACTAAGTTTGAGGTCTTTAGATATGTAAAATAAATCGACTATAGATGTCCACTTGGGTGTCCTAGGAAATGCGTTCAAAGCAAATCTTGGTTCGTTACCTTTTCTCCGAGATTCGTGAGTCCGGTGATGAGTTCTTTGATCCTCGAGTGTAGATGTGCAACTGTTTCACTTTCTTTCATCTGGAGGTTTGTCAGTTGGTTCCGAAGTAGGTCCCGTCTCGTGAGCTTTGCTTCAGAAGTTCCTTTATGCAGCTCCAGAAACTTCTCCCAAAGTTTCTTTGCTGATCTGTAATCTTCAATCCGATTTACTTCCTAGGGTGGAAGTACGCTGAGTAGGTGGAACTCGGCTCTTCCGTTCACTACGAAGTCTGCTTGCTCCTTCTTGGTCCATTGATATTCTTCCTTCTCATTTCCTTGGGAGTCTTTGGGAGCTACAAAACCATATTTAATGATTAATAGTATTTTAAAATCATATTTGAAAAATATCTCCATACGTTTCTTCCAGGACGTAAATTCTCTCTCGAACTTCGATGGGAAGATCGTCAGTCCGGCCATCGTTTCTATGCTTCAGTCGACAGTTAGTCTTTTTGAAGCGGTTGGGCTCTGATACTAATTGATGGATCACTGGTGGTCGGCAAGAGGGGGGTGAATTGCCTGTCAACAAAAAATAATACCCTTCCCGTTCTTTCAATTCTAATTAAAAGGAACAATAATAGTAAATTAAATTAACAACTAAAAAGATGAGGCATAAGATTTACTTAGTTATAACCTAGGTGGTTGTTAATCCAAGGACAATGAAGAAGCTCTAAAAGATCTCCTTCGGTGAAGGCGGAGAAGCCTCTTACACTCGTTAATTGCTCAGGCAGTTGCTAGGAAATGAATATTGGAGTTGATGTTTATTTCCTAGGTTCAGGCGTCTTTTTATAGCCCCTAGAAAATCTTATCTGGGGCTGAAAGGTGCCTCCAATAGGCTGGAAGTTGCCTCCAGTGAGGCGGCAAAGGATAAAGTTTTATCCTTTGTCAACAGCAATATTTGCCTGGTCGAAGGCACCTTCAAGTGGTTGAAGGGGCCTTTCATAGTGGGTTAAAGGCACCTTCAACTCTATTGAAGGCGCCTTCCCACTAAAAGGCGCAGAGGCACTTTAACTCCTTTGAGGGCACCTTCAATAGCTTTGTAGCTCCGTAGCTCCCTTTTGGCTCTTTTGCTGCTCCGATCGCTTGGGTAATTTCGGCCAACCGAAATAGTACTCATTCGAACCCATTTTTCAGCCTTCTTCTCGAACATACTTCCTCCCCGATTTCTCGTCCCTCGAACCACCGTGCATGTCCTTCTCATCCTCCGGTGCACTCTTTTGCAGCACCTCGTCCCTCAGATGCACCGAGCCCGTCGACTCTCTTCCCGTGTTCTAGGGAGGACGAGTCCCAATTAGGGACTTTAGGCATAGGTCCAGTTTATGTCCATTTTGGATCCCTATATTGAGACCTTAACTAAATCCTGATCTTGAATAGACATGATCTAATTAAGAAACTCTTATTTTATTATTGTCAGCCTCGGATGAACAGTATCCAAGGTGCCTCCAAGGTGCTCTGAGGTGCCTCGGATCACAACTTGGAGATGCCCTGGATGAGCTTAAGGTGCCCTTAAGAAGATAAGTCTGTGAATAAAGCTTCATGGTGTGGAGGCACCCTGGAGGTGTTAGAGGCACCTCTGAGGTGCCTTTGAGTGCTTGAAGGCACTCTCAAAAAGATAAAAGCCACAGTAAGTGGAGCTTATCATGACCAAGGTTTTAGAAATTAATTTTACACTTAGAGGTTCCCTGGACAAGGCATAAAAGAAGGGTTCGATTAAGCATTCTACACAACTCACTTACAAGTTCAATGCATGATCCTTCAAGATTTTGGCTACTCTAACTTTATCCTTCCATAGTGTTGCAACGCTGCTACGCCTAGTAGTATTTCTGGAAGCTCCAACTTTGTCTTTCCTCGGTGTTGCGATGCTACTACACCCAACTCTGCTAAGAAGCCATCCGATATCGAGCTCGATCCGAGAATCTTCATGTGTTGGGTAAGGAAAGTGTTGGTGCGGTTAGCACTAACGATTTAACCCAGGTTTTGATGAATGACAAATAGGTTAAGTTAGATTTATTGTTGATCTAACACTCTGATCGAGTGTGCAGGATAAGTCCAGACAGGTCGATGGGCTGACCGGATGTCTAGCAAGAAGTCCAGCTAGGTCGACGGGCTGACCGGATAGCTGGCGAGAAGTCCAAGCGGGTCGACGGGCTGACCAGACGCTTGGCAAGAAGTCCAGCTAGGTCGACGGGCTGACCGGATAGCTGGTGAGAAGTCCAGACGGGTCGAAGGGCTGACCGGACGTCTGGCACGTAAGTGAGGTAAGTCACTGGAGGGGAGTGATTGCGAGGACGCGTTCCCGGAAGGGAACATTAGGCGTCGATCCGGCTTAGATCCATTTCGGATATCTAAGTCGAGATCGTGACTAGATTCCGGTCTCGGAAAGACGGAATCTAAGTCATACTTTTTCTATTAATTCATTGTGCTAACAATCTGTGTTGCAGGGTATATTTTGCCTCGGACTAACCTTGTTTTGCAGGAGAAGGAATCTCTGGAAAAAGGTGGTCCGGGCGCCCGGAGGGGATCCGGGCGCCCGGAAGGGATCCGGGCGCCCGGAGGCAAGTTTTATCCTCTGCGTCGCCTCGCCACGTGGAGCATCCTGACTGGACTTACCACATCGCACCAGGGCGCCCGGAGCAGCATATAAAAGAAGCCCCAGGGGTGGAGCTTCCAACACACATCTCTCAGAATTCCCAGATTGCTTTGCTGCTCTGTGCTCCAGCGACGCTAACAAAGCTCCGACAACGCGCCCTTGCTCCTTAAGTTTTCTTTTTCTGTCGGTACAGCTTTATGCTTTGTTTCATTAGCATTTCTTGTAATCTTTTTGTAATCACATTCGAATTGCTAGTGATTGGCCAACGAAAGTGGTCAAGGACCACGGGCCTTCGAGTAGGAGTCGTCACAGGCTCCGAACGAAGTAAAATCAATTGTGTTCATTTACTTTTCCGCTGCGTACTTTTACACTCGAGTTTTCGAATCGATATTCACCTCCCCCCCTCTATCGAACGATCACGGTCCTACAAGTGGTATCAGAGCAGGTACCGTTCTGATTTGGTGCAACCACCAATCAGACAGGGGGTGAAAAATTAATTTTTTTTCGGTTTTCAGTTTTACGTTTAATTTCAAACTGGTATTATTACCTGTTTTGAATTTTTTTCTCGTTGTAATTAAATCTAAATTGGTGCAACACCAATTTAGATACTTCTATTATTTTTCTTCTTCCGCACTACTAATCCAAGACCAAGTCTTGGGATTTTTGTTTTTCTTTTCTTTCTTCTGTGCGTAGGACTAAAATGTCTCAGACAGAAGGATTCAGCACAGTACGACCTCCACTCTTCAACGGGGACGATTTTCCGTACTGGAAGAAGCGCATGGAGGTTTACCTCAAAACAGACTTCGACCAGTGGATGAGCGTTACGAGACCCTATAAAATTCCAGCGGACAACTCCGGGAATATACTGGATCCTGAAGACTGGACAGCAGATTTGAAGAAAAAGGCATCAACAGAAAATAAAGCGATCAACACTCTACAGTGCAGATTAACAAGAGAAGAACTGAACAGAGTCGGTCCACACAAAAACGCTAAAGAGCTGTGGGACAAATTGATCGAGCTGCACGAGGGAACGAACGACGCCAAGGTAACAAAACGAGACCTGCTTTTAAATAAAATTCTTAATATAAAAATGCAGGAAGGTGAAACGGCGAATCAGCTCCACGCGAGGATCAAGGACATCCTCAACGGACTTCATGCGATAGGCCACCAGATGGAAAATAGAGACTTAATAAGGTACGCATTAAATACTTTTCCACGTAATAGTTTGTGGGCATCAATCGTAGATGCCTACAAAATTTCTAAAAATCTTTCTAAGTTAAAATTAGACGAGCTTTTCTGTGAATTAGAATTACATAAACAAACTAATGCTGGAGCCGAGAAAGGTATAGCTTTATTTGCAGGTTCCTCCAAAGAAAAGAAGAGCAAGCCTGAATATGAAGAAGATTCCGACCAAGACTCCGAAGACGAAGAACACCTGGTGAACTTGGTAAGAAAAATGTTCACCAGGAGAAAAATGAGCTTCAGCAAAAAGGACCTTCAAAAGACCAGTTCTCCCTCAGAACAAAAGAACGTGACTTGCTTCGGCTGCAATAAAAAGGGACACTACAAGAACGAATGCCCAAAACTGAAGTTCGACAAACCGAAGCCAACCAAAAAGAAGGCCCTCAAAGCAACGTGGGACGACTCCTCGGACGAATCGGAGGAAGAAGAGCAGAAACATCAGAGCCACCTCGCACTGATGGCCCGCGAAGCTGAAACATGAAGACGGGTCTGAACCTGAAATAAGCCACGAGTCCGTACTCGTTTCCGAAGGTCCGAATGAGGTATATTTTAATTTAAACAAAAAAAAATTTAGAATCATTTCCCGTTTAAATAGTAAATTAATTAAAATAGAAAATGAAAACAAATCACTTCTTGAGGAAAATCAAAACCTCAAGGAACAAATCAAAAATTCAAATCCAACTCAAGATCTAACACTTGAGGAGGAGAATTTATCATTAAAAAATGATATTAACAATTTAAAAGAAATGCTAGAAAAATTTACAACAAGATCAAAATATCTTGACTTAATCCTGAACAATCAAAAAGCATGTTATAATAAAACCGGACTCGGATACAAGTCGAACTCAAATAAAACTTTTAAGTCATTAATAACTCAATACAAATCAACTATCAAGCTTGGGTTCCAAAAGCGTGTCTGATCACGCAAGTAGGACTTAATCAGTATTATATACCTAAAGAAAAAGTATATTACATAAACTCGATTAAACCAAATAAAAAACCAAAATACAAACCTAAATCGAAAAATTCAAAATTTAAAACTCAACAAAATTTAAACTATCACCAAGTTAATTATAACTATAAAAGAAACAGACACAAACCTAAAACGAAAATTTAAATTAAAGGTCAATAATTCAGGGGGAGGCTCCAGAATAGCGGCAACCCAAAATTAACTAACCGGGTAATTAGGATTAGTTAAAAAGAGACCAAGTTTAACTTGAATCATGGTACTGGTGAAGTTTTTGGATGATAGTACATTAGGGAAGCTTGGGCATCGCATGTCTAGAAAGATATGGTTTCGATCTGGTGCATTTGGCCAAGTGGAACTGACCGAAGCTACCCTTAAATGAATCCTAACCAGTTAGACCAAGATTTAGTACTAAGCTCCGTGGATAGGACTATTCGGAAAACCTCGAAAGGTTGGTTACTACTAATGACGTCCATGTGACTCACCAAGCTTAGAAGTTTATCCGAAGATTGCCTATTTGTGGAGACCAAAGCTAAATCTGAATCTAACACAAGTTAAACCAAAACTCCATAATTAAAAATCCAATTTCATCTCACAAAATCATAGGATTCCCTGATTGACAATATAGATCGGGTGAGATGAATAAGACTTAAATTTGTCTAATTAATTTCAAGATTTTAATTTTAAACTTAAAAATTAATTTCAAAATTTTAATTTTAAACTTAAAAATTAATTTCAAAATTTTAATTTTAAAACTTAAAAATTAATTTCAAAATTTTAATTTTAAACTTAAAAATTAATTTCAAAATTTTAATTTTAAACTTAAAAATTAATTTCAAAATTTTAACTTTAAACTTAAAAATTAATTTCAAAATTTTAATTTTAAAACTTAAAAATTAATTTCAAAATTTTAATTTTAAACTTAAAAATTGATTTCAAAATTTTATTTTTAAAACTTAAAAATTAATTTCAAAATTTTAATTTTAAACTTAAAAATTAATTTCAAAATTTTAATTTTAAACTTAAAAATTAATTTCAAAATTTTAATTTTAAACCTAAGAATTAATTTCAAAATTTTAATTTTAAACCTAAGAATTAATTTCAAAATTTTAATTTTAAACTTAAAAATTAATTTCAAAATTTTAAACTTAAAAAATCATTTTCAAAATTTTAATTTTTTTTTTAAAAAAAAAAACTTAAAAATTAAGTTTTAATACCAGGGGCGGGCGCCCCTGGTATTCACTTCCGGGGCACCCGGGAGGGAATCTGGGCGCCCCGCCTAAAATCAACTCCAGGCGCCCGGAATGGCTCCAGGCGCCCAGAGCTCCCTATAAATAAGGGGCAGCGGGCGCCCCCAACCCTTGCCCCACAAAATCTTCACTTTTGCCAAGGTTCACTCCGAACCTCAGTGCGAGAGTATTTTAAATCAAATTTTTCTTGCAGTGAAGACGCTGCTGCGATTCAACCGAGGTCGTCAGATCTATATTTGTCGATGGCTCCTCGGTAAAACTTCTTCCCCTATCTGAAAATTTATTAGAATTTGTCTTCTCATTTTTTTCTTAGAATATCTTTTTTATATACAGTAGGAAACGAATAAATACTGGTGTTGGACCCTCTAATGCTAGCACTGACCCTAGGTTTCCCACAGATGAACTAAGGATTAAGTTTGAGTCAACCGTTTATAAGGTCATTAGGACTACCTGTATAGATAGATCGTTCTTTCTAGGTTCATGTGCCTCCGTTATAGAGGTTATAAACCACTATAACTTAAAGAACCTTGTCGAATGTACCAGTCCAGTAAACATAAGTCCGTGTGCTGAATTTTGCAATAACCTAGTGAAAGTAGACGATCTCACCTATACCACTAGGGCAGCGGGTGCTGATATCACGTTTTCCCCTACGACTATCCGAGAGTTTTTAGAGTTACGTCCATCTACTTGTTCTTTCTTGTGCTATCCTCCCAGGGATCTACCATTCGGAGATCCCTACTCACATATTACTCTCGATACGATTTATTCGTATTTTTTTGGGGGAGAGCGAGATCCCACTGTGACCCAGTTTAGGTCGGTAGAACTTCGAGTCCAGGACTACGCTCTTTATAGGGTCTTAGTCCTTTGCATTTTACCACTGACTACTCGGGACATCGCTGTGATGCGCCCATTCCATTCATTTTTACTCTATGCCCTGAGTCATAGGTTTGATATTGACATCAGCCTACATATCTTCTCCACCATTATCTACTCGGCTGGATACGTGACTGATAGACGAGTCCACATGCCATTCTGTCACATTCTGACAGCCTATATGTCCTCATTGCACATTGATGTCACTAGAGGAGACATTGCTTATATGACCGAGTTCGATGTTATAGCAGCTAGGAACTTCTCCCTAGCTGGTATCCACGTAGATAGGGATGACGGGACTATGGCTTGGCGGAGGGGGGCACAGCACCAGCCCGATCCAGACGCACAGGTGGGCGAGTTCATGCTTGCACTGTTTCCAGAGGAAGCCGCACCGGCTCCACCACCGCCCCCAGCTCGAGCACCACGTCACGCTCCCCGCACTCTAGCCGATCGTATGACCGGACTAGAGAGAGCTATGGCGAGTCTCCAGCAGGAGAACTCTGATTTTCATCGGGACATACGACGAGAGGTTACCGAGTTACGAGCTGCCGGGGAGACCCGACACACTGAGCTGATGGCGCTTCTCCGATCCTTAGGATCTGGACCACCCCCTTCATCATCTCAGTAGCTCTAGTTATGACTCACTTCTGTAGCTACACTACCTGTAAAATATTTTGGATCTATCGAGTGATATTTCAGACTTGCATTGATTATGTTCTATCTTGGTAGCCTAGGAATTTTGAATTTCAGAAATATTTTCAAAGATGATTGTTTTTAACTCATGTGTCAGTTTTTAAAACCTTCCTATTTTTAGATTTTTAAATAAACTTTTTGCCTTAGACTAGTTCAAAATCCTTAGAGAACATGCACCTATAGGACTAGTTTTGAGCATCTCACCAAAACCCTAGGCTTACCTTGCTTGTGTTTGCCGAACAATAGAATGGGGTGAAATGCATAGGCCACTTGTCTAAGACTTAAGATGCTTATTTCAGCGCATCGACATAAGTCTGGGCGTTAAAAACAAAATATATATTAATCAAGTTAAGATTGACCTTAACTTGACTAACCAAGTGAAAGCTGCTATATTTTGATAAATCGGTCAGTAACTAACTGGTTAGACATTTGATTTAATGTCAGGTCCAGGGGGAGGAATCAATTAAAATTTTTTCGATTTTTCAAAACATTTTTATTAAAAATTTCTTAAACCTATTTTTGAAAACTAAGTTATTGAATTTCAAAATTAGATTTAACATAGTCTTGAAAATTGAATTTAAAAATCTAGTTCTGAGAATTTGACTTTACTTAATTCTACTTAATTCTACAAAAATTAATTTTTGTAAACTAAGCGTAAGTTTATAAACTAAGTTTTTTTTTAAAAAAAAATTTAATCTTTTTACAAACTTAGTGTTGAAAATTAAACTTCAATCAATCTTGAAATATATTTTAAAACTTAGTTTTGAAATTTTGCTTATGTTTGAAAAGAGTTGAAACCTGTTTTAAAAAAATTGTTTTTCTTGAAATTTAGAACTTATTCTTAAACCTTAACCTTAGAAGCTATACTTGAAAAATTAGCTATTTTTCACAAAACTTAGCCTTTAAATCTGGTTTTTTTTATATATATACACCTATTTTTGAAAACTAGCTTTAAAAAATCAAGTATTTTATGTACTTAAGTCTTGAAAGTTGAATTCTTTACCAACTCAGTTTTAGAAAATCAATTTTACCTAGTTTTGAAAAATAGATCTTTTAAACTTGTTTCAAAACTTAGCTCTTTTTACAAAAGATAAATTACTAAGTTTAACTTCCCCAGAGTAACTTGACATGATTCCTTACTTTGTCTGAAGTCTATATTTTTAATTACTTTAAACATGCTTATTTTTGATGAATGCCAAAGGGGGATGGTTAGGTGGGTTAAGTTAGCCAAACCAATTGAAAATACAAACTAACTTAAAAAACCTCCACATAATGATGTTATCTGTTTTTTTCTTGCAAATGTCTTCACTAACTTAACCAGGTTGTCATTCCATCAAAAAGGGGGAGATTGTTGGTGCGGTTAGCACTAACGATTTAACCCAGGTTTTGATGAATGACAAATAGGTTAAGTTAGATTTATTGTTGATCTAACACTCTGATCGAGTGTGCAGGATAAGTCCAGACAGGTCGACGGGCTGACCGGATGTCGACGGGCTGACCGGATAGCTGGCGAGAAGTCCAAGCGGGTCGACGGGCTGACCAGACGCTTGGCAAGAAGTCCAGCTAGGTCGACGGGCTAACCGGATAGCTGGCGAGAAATCCAGATGGGTCGAAGGGCTGACCGAACGTCTGGCAGGTAAGTGAGGTAAGTCACTGGAGGGGAGTGATTGCGAGGACGCGTTCCCGGGAAGGGAGCATTAGGCGTCGATCCGGCTTAGATCCATTTCGGATATCTAAGTCGAGATCGTGACTAGATTCCGGTCTCGGAAAGACGGAATCTAATGTTAGGACCTTCGGATAGCGGCTAGAGAGGCGGGTGTGAATAGTAGACCTCAAATTTACGTTTCTTTCTACAAATCAAGTTAGCGCAGCGGAAAAATAACAACAGAAATGTAAATGGATAAATCAAACCTCAAGCACAGCGATGTAACGAGGTTCGGAGATGATACTCCTACTCCTCGGCGTATCCGTAAGGTGGACGAAGCCTATCAATCCGTTGGTGGATGAGACCCCGGATAACCGGCTAATATGAACTCCTTATGGGTGGAGAAACCTCGCCACAATCACTTGCAACAGCAAGATAGGAGTACAAGAAAGAAAGCAAGAAACAAAAAGCAATACGAATGTAAAAACACTTTGCCTTCTCGTCGATGGGAGTCCGTTGATGAAGCAACAACTTCACGGATGCCCAACAGCAGCTGAACCGGCCGAAGGAAGCTCACTCGAAGCTTCAAGAAGTATGAGCTCAGCAAAGCTCAGTAAGAGCAGAAGGAACCAGGAAGAAGCAGCAATTTCACTGTAGAAGCCCTCGACCTCTTTATAACCTGCACCTGCTCACCTGGCGACAGAGTTCTGCGAAGAAGACGGAGATAGCTGTTGTGACTCAACGGCTATGCCTGGACCGATCACCTGATCGGTCCAGGAGATCCCTGATCGGTCCACAGACCGATCAGGCTAAGCCTGGACCGATCAGACCATATCCTGATCGGTCCAGGAGGGATCTGATCGGTCCCTGGACCGATCAGTCCTTTCTCTCCTTTTCCTCTGTGTTGCTTCCTGATCAGTCTCCAGACCGATCAGATAACTCATAGTACCACACTGCCTGGTTACTGATCGGTCTGCAGACCATATCCTGATCGGTCTGCAGACCGATCAGCCGTATCATTGGATCGGTCACCAGACCGATCCAGGTTTAGAGCTCCCAGCCTTAAACCCTACCTGGCCCTGAGAACGAGCTACCGAGCCCTCTCTGACCTAGTCCGGAGAACGAGCTACCGAGCCCTCTCCGACTTCGTCCGGTCCAGAGAACGAGCTACCGAGCCCTCTCTGACCTAGTCAGGAGGCGAGCTGAGGCCCTCTCCGGGTCGGTCAGAACGAGCTACCGGCCCTCTCGACCTAGTCCGTAGAATGAGCCGGCCCTCTCCGGCGTGGGTCCGGAGAGCGAGCTCGGCCTCTCGACCTAGTCTGAAGAACGAACTACCGAGCCCTCTCTGACTTCATCCGGTCCAGAGAACGAGCTACCGAGCCCTCTCTGACCTAGTCCGGAGAACAAGCTACCGAGCCCTCTCCGACTTCGTATGCCAAGCTTCCATACTTGGACTTTTCCCGTGCCAAGTCTCCATACTTGGACTTTTCCGTGCCAAGTCTCCATACTTGGACTTTTCCCGTGCTAAGCTCCCTGCTTGGACTTCTCCGTGCCAAGTCTCCATACTTGGACTTTTCCCGTGCCAAGCTCCCTGCTTGGACTTTTCCATGCCAAGTCTCCATACTTGGACTTTTCCCGTGCCAAGCTCCCTGCTTGGACTTTTCCGTGCCAAGTCTCCATACTTGGACTTTTCACCAGATGTCTGGTCAACCTTGACCTATCTGGATTTCCCTTGCCTGGCTTCACTCACCAGGACTTTCCAACTGTCTGGCTTCACTCACCAGAACTTTCCCTTGCCTGGCTTCACCCACCAGGACTTTCACCTGGCTTCACTTACCAGGATTTCCCGAATCAGGTCGACTCACCTCGGGTCAACCAGGTCAACCTTGACCAAAGATTGCACCCACAATCTCCCAAGTTTGTATTCTGTCAAACATCAGAATAGAACTTTTCTATTCTCGTCAAACATCAGAATAGAACTTTTCTATTCTCGTCAAACATCAAAATACAACTCGAGTCAGGTCAACTCGAGTCAGGTCAACCAGGTCAACCTTAACCTAAGGTTGCACCAACAATCTCCCCCTTTTTGATGTTTGACAAAAACCATACTCAAGTTAGGTTAACCCGATAACCTAACTTAGGTTTTCCAATGTTCTTCCTTGAACATTCTCCCCAAACTCTAATGTTCTTCCTTGAACATTCTTTGGACATTCTCCCATTCTCCCCCTTTTTGACACACATCAAAAAGAGTGATTCAAGGTCAAGAGTTTCTTCCTAATGAAAGTCCCATACCTTTCATTGAAACCCTTAATTTCCCCCTTGATACTAAAGTCAACAATCAACTTAGTGATAATCCCATATCACTCAAGTCTTTAGAGTAAGAACTCCCCCTTGACTAATAGGTAAAACTCCCCCTAAAGGTCAACTCCCCCTTGACCATTGCACCAACAATGTCTTGGAGAGTTTCAAACCTTTAGAAATCCAAAACACAAACTGTGTTTTAACTTTCAGCTGAAATTTCAGACAACACAGTCGAAAATCAGCATTTTGGCACGCCCGATCGGTCACCAGACCGATCAGGAGCTCCCTGGATCGGTCCAGTGACCGATCCAGCATCCCCTGGACCGATCAGGGAACCTCCTGATGGGTCACACATGTCGATTTCTGATTTCTGAATTTCTTCCTTCCGAAATTCAGAAACCCCTACAAAACTACAGAAAATTCCAAAAATTATGAAATTTTGAGGATACATTCCTCATAACATATACTATCATGGAAAAATAGTTTTATATGAAAATAACTTCCATTTTCAAATTTTGATACAAAGTTTAAAAACTTTGAAATAGTTCAAGTTTACCTCAACTTTGTATCAACTTGCTCAATGATGAATGCTATCACTAGAAAAGCTTCATCAAGGTTTTTCAAATCAATTTTGAAATGATTTTAAACCATTCAATTTAGGACCACAATCTTAGGGCTAAGTGTACATGACTTGTACGCAAGCTTTCCCTATGATCCTCCATTTAGAATTAGGCTCATCTAGGTACAAGAGCTATGCACCTCGATCCTAACTCATAATCCTAATATCCCACACACATCTAAGGTGTATCAAATACATCCAAGTCAATTTTGATGTGAGATATGGGTTTAGGTCATCTTAGGCAAAGTTTTCATGCATTTTCTAAACAACAATTTGATCTCCATATCAAATTGTGTTTTTATCCTTAAATCAAATTAATTGATCATAAATGCAAGAGATGATGACATGGCATAAAATAATATCATAAGTGGAAACATGTGCCAATGTCATGATGTCATGTCATAAAGTATGAAACTTAAATAAGGCATGACATATAACTAACCTAAGCATTATCATAACATTTCAAATGATAGTAAAATAAATATGATGTCATGACATGGCATATGGCAAACAATATATGGCAAATAACATATAAAGGTATAGAAAATACCTAATTTTAGCTTTAGTTGCCATTTTTGATAATTTTGATCATTTTGCCATAAATTCTATATTCCTAAGTGTAATAGACCTAAAAACATATACTCAAGATTTTTAGATCACTATGTGCCAATTAGATTGACCCTAGAAAACTCCTCAAATGTGGTTGGCACATCCTAATCACCTTAGGAATAATTTTTAATTTCATTTTCAAGGCTTGATTACACCTTGAAAATTCCTAAAGTGCCACCTTTTGTCATGAATAGATTAACTACCTATTCAATTAAGGTTGACACACTCTAATCCATCTAGCGTGATAGAATCATGCTCTTAGGAACCCAATACATATTTGAGCTCATTGGGTTCACTAAATATTCACTAGGGATGACTTCCCTAGCAACCCTCCTAATGACCCTCTTAGGCTTTAAAGCCTTGGCCATTTGGGACTCATCAAGATCAATTCTAGGGGTGACTCCCCTTGTGACCTTGGTGATGGTCTTCCTAGCCCTAGGTCTTGTTCCATAATCGAATGGAACATTATGATAAGTGGGCTTGACCACTTGAGACTTAGGTTTGTGACTCAAACCTCTCATGTCCTTGGGCTTTTGCGTTTGACCCTTAGGCCCTAAAGATGATTTCTCCAAATTCTTAAGGGTCTTTTCTAAAGTGTCAAGTCTTGACCTCAAGACTTGATTTTCCTTTTCTAATACCTCAAGTTTTAATTTGTCATTTTTCTTTGAGGTATTCCTAAGCATATGTCTAGTTGTTTTGGGATTCCTACCTAGGTTTTCCTTAACCTTAGATGAGTTAGTCCTAGGGTTGGCATTTCTAGTATTGTTCTTGTCTAGGCTAACATGTTTTGCACCTAAACACATGTATCGGTTTCTAAGATTATCATGCTTATCATTATTGACAATTACAATAAAATTACTAGCATGTGTCTTATAAGGATTGCAAGAATGTGCCTTAAAGGATACCTTAGGGTTTGCCTTAGCTCCCCTATAGATGTGCTTGATCTCTTGTCCTTGTGAGGTTGCCTCCCCCTCGGACATTGACTTCTGTAATGTCCCCTTCGCTTGCATTGGAAGCACACTACGTGCTCCTTGCTCTTGCATTTCGGGACTCCGGCTTCCTTGACCTTTGGTGCCGGTGGAGTCTTCCTAATCCTCTTTGGACATTTACTCTTGTAATGCCCATATTCCCTACACTCAAAGCACATTATATGTAATTTACTTGAAATTAAATCGCTTGAGTTACCTAGGGTTGAGGATGGATGTAAGTTCTCTTCTTCATCCCTTCCGGAGGTAGAAGCTTCTTCTTGTACCAATCTTGAAGAAGAACTCTCCTCCTCTTCTTCCATAGATGTTGAGTAGCCCTCAACTTCTAATTCCTTACCTCCATGATGTGAGCTACTTGGCTCACTTGACTCCTCTTCATGACTTGAATTGGAGCTCTTCTCATGGAACTTAGCCAAGTTGTTCCACAACTCCTTGGCATTGTTGTATCCACCTATCTTACACAAGATATCAATAGGTAATGAAAATTCAAGGATTTTCGTTACCTCGTCGTTGATTGTGGATTTGTTCTTTCGTCCACTTCTTTTTCTTGAGAAGTTCTCCCTTTCTATCCACCGGAGGAATAAAACCTACTTGTACACAATTCCAATTTGCTAGGTTAGTAATAAGAAAATACTTCATTCTTACCTTCCAATACGCGAAGTCGTAGCACTCGTAGAAGGGTGGAATCGTGATGTCTTCTCCGAGTCGATCCATTCTCTAGCTTGTGCTCCCCCGGGTGTTAATCCGACGAAGAGCAACTTTGCTCTGATACCACTTGTTAGGACCTTCGGATAGCGGCTAGAGAGGGGGGTGTGAATAGCCGACCTCAAATTTGCGTTTCTTTCTACAAATCAAGTTAGCGCAGCGAAAAAATAACAACAGAAACTTAAATGGATAAATCAAACCTCAAGCACAGTGATGTAACGAAGTTCGGAGATGATACTCCTACTCCTCGGCGTGTCCATAAGGTGGACGAAGCCTATCAATCCGTCGGTGGATGAGACCCCGGATAACCGGCTAATATGAACTCCTTATGGGTGGAGAAACCTCGCCACAATCACTTGCAACAGCAAGATAGGAGTACAAGAAAGAAAGCAAGAAACAAAAAGCAATACGAATGTAAAAACACTTTGCCTTCTCGTCGACGGGAGTCCGTTGATGAAGCAACAACTTCACGGATGCCCAACAGCAGCTGAACCAGCCGAAGGAAGCTCACTCGAAGCTTCAAGAAGTATGAGCTCAGCAAAGCTCAGTAAGAGCAGAAGGAACCAGGAAGAAGCAGCAATTTCACTATAGAAGCCCTCGACCTCTTTATAACCTGCACCTGCTCACCTGGAGACAGAGTTCTGCGAAGAAGACGGAGATAGCCGTTGTGACTCAACGGCTATGCCTGGACCGATCACCTGATCGGTCCAGGAGATCCCTGATCGGTCCACAGACCGATCAGGCTAAGCTTGGACCGATCAGACCATATCCTGATCGGTCCAGGAGGGATCTGATCGGTCCCTGGACCGATCAGTCCTTTCTCTCCTTTTCCTCTGTGTTGCTTCTTGATCGGTCTCTAGACCGATCAGATAACTCACAGTACCACACTGACTGGTTACTGATCGGTCTGCAGACCGATCAGCTGTATCATTGGATCGGTCACCAGACCGATCTAGGTTTAGAGCTCCCAGCCCTAAACCCTACCTGGTCCTGAGAATGAGCTACTGATCCCTCTCTGACCTAGTCCGGAGAACGAGCTACCGAGCCCTCTCCGACTTCATCCGGTCCAGAGAACGAGCTACCGAGCCCTCTCTGACCTAGTCCGGAGAACGAGCTACCGAGCCCTCTCCGACTTCGTCCGCTCCAGAGAACGAGCTACCGAGCCCTCTCTGACCTAGTCCGGAGAACGAGCTACCGAGCCCTCTCCGACTTCGTCCGGTCCAGAGAACGAGCTACCGAGCCCTCTCTGACCTAGTCCGGAGAACGAGCTACCGAGCCCTCTCCGACTTCGTCCGGTCCAGAGAACGAGCTACCGAGCCCTCTCTGACCTAGTCCGGAGAACGAGCTACCGAGCCCTCTCCGACTTCGTATGCCAAGCTTCCATACTTGGACTTTTCCCGTGCCAAGTCTCCATACTTGGACTTTTCCGTGCCAAGTCTCTATACTTGGACTTTTCCCGTGCCAAGCTCCCTGCTTGGACTTCTCCGTGCCAAGTCTCCATACTTGGACTTTTCCCGTGCCAAGCTCCCTGCTTGGACTTTTCCACGCCAAGTCTCCATACTTGGACTTTTCCCGTGCCAAGCTCCCTGCTTGGACTTTTCCGTGCCAAGTCTCCATACTTGGACTTTTCACCAGATGTCTGGTCAACCTTGACCTATCTGGATTTCCCTTGCCTGGCTTCACTCACCAGGACTTTCACCTGGCTTCACTTACCAGGATTTCCCGAATCAGGTCGACTCACCTCGGGTCAACCAGGTCAACCTTGACCAAAGATTGCACCCACAATCTCCCAAGTTTGTATTCTGTCAAACATCAGAATAGAACTTTTCTATTCTCGTCAAACATCAGAATAGAACTTTTCTATTCTCGTCAAACATCACAATAGAACTTTTCTATTCTCGTCAAACATCAAAATACAACTCGAGTCAGGTCAACCAGGTCAACCTTGACCTAAGGTTGCACCAACATCTAAGGCATACTTTTTATATTAATTCATTGTGCTAACAATCTGTGTTACAGGGTATATTTTACCTCGGACTAACCCTGTTTTGCAGGAGAAGGAATCTCTGGAAAAAGGTGGTCCTGGCGCCCGGAAGGGATCCGGGCGCCCGGAGGCATGTTTTATCCTCTGCGTCACCTCGCCACGTGGAGCATCCTGACTGGACTTACCACGTCGCACCAGGGCGCCCGGAAGGGATCCAGGCGCCCGGAGCAGCATATAAAAGAAGCCCCAGGGGTGGAGCTTCCAACACATATCTCTCAGAATTCCCAGATTGCTTTGCTACTCTGTGCTCCAGCGACGCTAACAAAGCTCCGACAACGCGCCCTTGCTCCTTAACTTTTCTTTTTCTGTCGGTACAGCTTTGTGCTTTGTTTCATTAGCATTTCTTGTACTCTTTTTGTAATCACATTCGAATTGCTAGTGATTACCGAACGAAAGTGGTCAAGGACCACGGGCCTTCGAGTAGGAGTCGTCACAGGCTCCGAACGAAGTAAAATCAATTGTGTTCATTTACTTTTCCGCTGCGTACTTTTACACTCGAGTTTTCGAATCGATATTCACCCCCCCCCTCTATCGAACGATCACGGTCCTACAGAAAGTGCTTTTTATTGTTTAAGTATTGTATTAAGGAAAGTTTAGGGTGTTACACTTATCCTCATTTTTCTATTGTACTTGATTCCTATTGGTGCAACATCCCTCAGGTCAAGGTTGACCTAGTTGACCAAGCTTGAGTCTTGGTTTGGGTTTCGATGTTTGACAATGCAAGGTTGATTGAAGAAGAGTCAAGTAGGTCAAGGATGACCGGATACTTGACTGGGAAGTCCTAACTGGGATGTTAGGCAGGAGGAAAATCCTGGTGAGTGAAGCCAGGTGAAAGACCTAGTGAGTGAAGCTAGGCAATTGGGAAGTCCTAGTGAGTGAAGCTAGGCAGGAGAAAAATCCTGGTGAGTGAAGCCAGGTGAAAGACCTAGTGAGTGAAGCTAGGCAATTGGGAAAGTCCTGGTGAGTGAAGCCAGGCAAGAGAAATCCAGAAGGGTCAAGGTTGACCAGACATCTGGTGAGAGTCCAAGTAGGTCAAAGGGATTGACCGGATACTTGGCACGAGAAAGAAAAGTCCAAGTAGGTCAGAGGGACTGACCGGATACTTGGCAAGAAGAGAAAAGTCCAAGTGGGTCAAAGGGATTGACCAGACACTTGGTGAGAGAGTCCTAGCCGGTCAAGGGTGACCGGATGCTAGGTCTTATGTACCAACAAGTCATGGTTGACTAGATGTTGGTTTAGGGGGCTTTGGACTTGGTTTTGGGCAAAAACCAAGGTTTGGATTGATCCGTGGATTGATCCAGCAGGTTTGGATTGATCCGTGGATTGATCCAGCAGGTTTGGATTGATCCGTGGATTGATCCAGCAGGTTTGGATCGATCCGTGGATCGATCCGGTGAGATCCGCCAATCGATCCGAACCCCGCGAACAGAAACCCTCTGGATCGATCCGTGGATCGATCCAGAGGTCCCAATCGATCAGTGGATCGATTGGGACGCTGCTGCTTCACGCGATAAGTGCTGGATCGATCCATGGATCAATCCAGGCATGTTTCCAGAGCACAGAGGCGCTCTGGATCGATCCGTGGATCGATCCAAAGCCTCCCCGATCGATTGGGAGCAATCCAATCGATTGGGATTCGACCGTTGGCGTCGTTTATAGCTGTTGGCGTGCGATTCCTTCGGTAGTACTTCACCGATTCATTCCAGATTCAACACAGCTCCTCCCCAGCACTCTCTAAGCTCCTCACCGCCAGTTCTTGAAGGTTCTTGGAGGTTCATCCAAGTCAAGAGGCGAGTTGCAACGAGAAGAAGAAGAAGCTAGGGTTTTTACTGCATTTCTTGTAAGCTTTTGCTTATTCTTTACTACCCTTTCTTCTTCTTGTACTGAGAGTCTTGTAGGGCTTCTCCGCCCTCGGTAGTTACCGAAAAGGAGTGTTTTCATAGTGGAGGGTGCGTGCGTGGTGTGGATCCTTGGATTAGTCATCTCCGTTGGAGGTGGATACCAAGTAAACTCCTAGTGTTAGCGTGTTTGTGTTTGTTTATGTATTTTCCGCTGCGCATTCTTGAAGAAACAAGCAACACCGAGCAACGAGCACGCGACGAGCTATTCACCCCCCTCTAGCTACTTTTGGTCCTAACAAGTGGTATCAGAGCAAGGCCGCTCTTCACCGGAATCATCGCCGGAAGGGTCAAGCATATCAAGAAAAGCTAGAGGGTGAAGAAGTTGGAGCAAATTCTTCAAGTTCAAGACTTTATCAAGCTCAACTTCAAGATGCAATTCCAAGATGGGCTTGGATTTGACACAAGGGTGGCTCCACCATACACTTCTACGAGTTTCGATTCTTGGAAATCAAGAATCGAAAATTTTCTTATGATGGAGATAGAGCAATGGTTTGCTCTAATGGAAGGCTTCAAGGCTCCAAGAAATTCAAAGGGCAAAGTTTTAAAGAAAAGCAAATGGAGCCCGGAGCAAGTCCAAAGGTGCGAGGCCAATGACAAAGTGACCAAGCTTTTGGTCAATTTATTGCCAAGCACCATCCTTTGCAAAATTGGAGAGTTTGAAGATGCAAAGGAGCTATGGAGCAAATTGGCCAAGCTTCATGAAGAGATCCCCTCCACTGTACAAGATCATGAAGAATCCAGAGAGGGTGACTCTTTGGAGCAAGACCAAGAGGAGGACTCTGAGGTTAAGAGATGCTCAACCTCCGAAGAAGAGGAAATCCAAGAAGCTTCATCCTCAAGGGAATGCAACGAATGGAACAAGGAGGGAGCATACTCCTTGTTTCATGTTCAAGATGATGAAGCCTCCACCTCTAGGATTGAGGGGGAGCAATCCTTGGTGACGCCGGATCAAGAAGAAGGAGAAGCTTCTACATCCGGGTCAAGTGAAGAAGAAGAAGATGGTGCCACCTCCGAAATTCAAGAAATAGCAAATGGAGGAGCAAGTGTCATCCCTACACAAGAAGGTATAAATGTTTCAATTAAAAATAAAAATCATATAATATGTTTTGAGTGTAGGAAAAGTGGGCACTACAAGAGCAAGTGTCCCAACTTGGCCAAGAAGAAGGGTCAAGTGACGCAAAAGGGCAAGGAGAAGCCCGAGGAGACCATTCCCGGAACAAAGAAGAGCAAGGAGCATATCATATGCTTCTCTTGCAATCAAAATGGGCATTACCGGAGTCAATGCCTCAAGGGGAAGAAGATGGTCAAGGCTCAAGGAGGCATTAGTCAAGGGGGAGCCTCCAAGGTAAAGAAGAAGGTAACATTTATTGAGCCTACTCCTTTACATTATGGTAAAAAGCATGATAGTTCTAATTTTTATCATTTTAATGTGATTTACCATAAGAATAGGAAGCATGAGGGCTTTAAGGAAAAGCATGTGGCCCTACATGCCAAAACTACTACACCTAAGGCTAGGAATGTAGGTAAAAGTCTAGGCAAGAACTCTAAGGATTGTAGCTACAAGCCTAGAAACAAAAATGCTCATGGACTTAATGGAAAACCAAAAACTAAGGACTTAGTGATGGAAAATCAAGTCTTGAGGTCAAGACTTGATAAAATGGAAAAGACCCTAAGAAGGATGGAAAATATCCTATTAGGCCAAAATGAGCATAGCCTAGGTCTAGGAGCACAAAGGTCATCCAATGGTCATAGAGGTTTGGGATACAAACCCAAAGCTAAAAAGGATGTGCCTAGTTATCATAGGGTTTCATATAGCTATGGAACAAACCCTAAGTCTAGAGGTCAAGTCCAAGATACAAGGGAAGATATCCCTAGAAGTATCTTTGCAACCAAAGTGACTAAGACTTCTAAGAAGTCTAAGAAAGTCACTAACAAGGTCACAAGAGAGGCTATCCCTAGAGTTGACCTAGAAAATGTGACCAAGGCTTCTAAGAAGCTCAACAAGGTCATTAGGAAGGTATCTAGGGAAGTTATCCCTAGTGAGTACCTAGAGCATCCAAGGAGCACCAATAGGTGTTGGGTTCCTAGGAGCATCTTCTCTACCCCATAGATGGGTTAGAGAGTGTCAACTCCGATTAGAAGGGTAGTTAACCCAACTTTGAGGAAATTGACACTCAAGGAGCATTTTCAAGGTTTTTGTTAACCTTTGAAAATGAAATGGAATTATTATTTACTCCTTGAAAGAGTAAAATGTGCCTAATGGTGGAAAATTGATTTTATCTTAAAAAGGCATAAATTGGGAAAACCTAGAGAAATACCAAGTTGGGATTTTGGTATTCTCTTAGAAATTTTAAGGCACTCCGGGCCTTGATTTATGTGATTACTCATGAGGAAAAATGGAATATGCCAACATTTGAGGATAAGCTTAATTTCAATTGACATAAATTAATCAAGAGAATTAGAAATGCCCATTTAGGTTTTGGCACTCTCTTGAAGCACTTTGGGCAATCTAGGGTTTAAGTTTTAGGATTAGCTAAGATTAACGATACTTAGATAGGTAATCTAGGTATATTTTATTTATGCTAAACCTTGCCATGATTGTTTGCTCATAATATGCCATGACATCATATTTTATCTTATTTGTATTTTGCATTCATGACTTATCATGAAAAATACAAAAATACCATGTCATGTCATACATACATCATGTAGTTATAGGATATTTTCTTTTAAAAATTATTTCCTTTTGATGTATGCCATAACATAATCATGCATTAAGTTTAATTCCTTGTAAATTAAGGACAAATGGCATTTAACATCACTTATTAACAAGTGACATCCTAGGTGGATGTTTAATATCTTTAAAATGCCTAGATAGATATGCATGATCCCTAGAATAGGTTAAAACCAAAATCTCACATCTCACAAGGACTATAAGGTGACTTGTATGTGTTTAAGTGCACATTAGATACAAGTGAGATGTTAGGAAGATGAACAAAACTCAAGATGTTGATTTAGTGCATTCTTTCGAGTTTTAGGTTCATCAAAACACATAGTTATGTGTTTTTCCATCATTGGGAAAGCTAATGTACAAGTCATGTGCATTAAGCCCAAGGAACATGGTGGGATATTGGTTTTGAAAATGTTTTTAAAATAATTTTGGAAAACCTTGGTGAAGGCTATCTTTTGATAGTAATCACCATTGAATAGTTAGACACAAACTTGAAGAAAACACTAAAGTTTTTGCAAGTTCTCAAGTTTGTGTAAATCTTTGAAAATATGATGTATTTTCATAGAAAACTATTTTTCCATGATAAATTATACCCTAAATAATGTCTACATAAAGTTTTACGATTTTTGGAATTTTGTAGAATTCTCTAGGGGTTTCTGAAATTGGCTGAAATTGAATTTCAACAATTTCGGGCCTCCAATTGATCAGTGGATCGATTGGAGTGCCTCAATCGATCAGCCGATCGATTGAAAAGGCATTTCTCGCGAGCAGAAGCTCGCTGGATCGATCAGCCGATCGATCCAAGAAGACTGAATCGATCAGTGGATCGATTCAGAAAGGTTCAATCGATTGGAACCCAACTCCAATCGATCCAAGTTGCTAATTTTGGCTGGGAAAGCCTGATTTCAGCATCCTTAAACCTAATTTAGTCTAGATAACCTTTCCAAACCCCTAAAAATACATGTGTATACATAGAAAGGGTGTTTTCATGTGAAAACAAGGATGGATTGGTTAAGGAAGGCTAAGTTGAAGTTTAGGTTGAGGTTTGTTTCAAATTCTGAATATTTGAACCTCAAAACTTCTAAAATTGGGTTTCCTAAAGTTTTGGGGATTCCAAGTCATTGTTGGTGCAATGACAGAAGTTACCACCATGTCTTTAGGGGGAGGGACTCTTTAAAGACATGAAAATTATTTTTCATGAACCTTGGAAGGTGGTCAACCTTCCGTTAAGAATATGCTCAAGTTTGAGCGTTTGAACTTTAATGGGGAGTGGATATCCTCATTGGTCAAGTGGCTTCAAGTGGATAATGCTCAAGGATGGGCATTTGCCTACATTGGGGGAGAATGTAGGGTTAAGGTTAATGAAGGGTATGGGACCTTCATTATCGTGTTGGTCACAACGAGTGAAGTTGTGAACAACGATGAGCAACTCTTCAGGGGGAGAGTTTTCAACAATGAGGCATTTGTTGAAGAGTACCCAAAATTGAGGCACGAGTTGATGTGTGCTCAAAGATGGTTTGATGTGTGCCAATAGGGGGAGAATGAAAGGGAGTAAGTTAGGCTTTCATTACCTAGAGGGAGTTTGCCTTCTTAGGGGGAGAATGAAGGGCTTAACTTATGTATTCATTACCTAGTGGCATGAAGAAGGTTTAGGCTATGGGATTAGCCTAACTTACATGTGGTATTGTAAGTGATAGTGTTGGTATTGTCAAACATCAAAAAGGGGGAGATTGTTGGTGCAACATCCCTCAGGTCAAGGTTGACCTAGTTGACCAAGCTTGAGTCTTGGTTTGGGTTTCGATGTTTGACAATGCAAGGTTGATTGAAGAAGAGTCAAGTAGGTCAAGGATGACCGGATACTTGACTGGGAAGTCCTAACTGGGATGTTAGGCAGGAGGAAAATCCTGGTGAGTGAAGCCAGGTGAAAGACCTAGTGAGTGAAGCTAGGCAATTGGGAAGTCCTAGTGAGTGAAGCTAGGCAGGAGGAAAATCCTGGTGAGTGAAGCCAGGTGAAAGACCTAGTGAGTGAAGCTAGGCAATTGGGAAAGTCCTGGTGAGTGAAGCCAGGCAAGAGAAATCCAGAAGGGTCAAGGTTGACCAGACATCTGGTGAGAGTCCAAGTAGGTCAAAGGGATTGACCGGATACTTGGCACGAGAAAGAAAAGTCCAAGTAGGTCAGAGGGACTAACCGGATACTTGGCAAGAAGAGAAAAGTCCAAGTGGGTCAAAGGGATTGACCAGACACTTGGTGAGAGAGTCCTAGCCGGTCAAGGGTGACCGGATGCTAGGTCTTATGTACCAACAAGTCATGGTTGACTAGATGTTGGTTTAGGGGGCTTTGGACTTGGTTTTGGGCAAAAACCAAGGTTTGGATTGATCCGTGGATTGATCCAGCAGGTTTGGATTGATCCGTGGATTGATCCAGCAGGTTTGGATCGATCCGTGGATCGATCCAGCAGATCTGGATCGATCAGTGGATCGATCCAGAAGATTTGGATCGATCCGCCGATCGATCCGGTGAGTCCCCGCGAACAGAACCCCTCTGGATCGATCCGTGGATCGATCCAGAGGTCCCAATCGATCAGTGGATCGATTGGGACGCTGCTGTTTCACGCGATAAGTGCTGGATCGATCCATGGATCAATCCAGGCATGTTTCCAGAGCACAGAGGCGCTCTGGATCGATCCGTGGATCGATCCAAAGCCTCCCCGATCGATTGGGAGCAATCCAATCGATTGGGATTCGACCGTTGGCGTCGTTTATAGCTGTTGGCGTGCGATTCCTTCGGTAGTACTTCACCGATTCATTCCAGATTCAACACAGCTCCTCCCCAGCACTCTCTAAGCTCCTCACCGCCAGTTCTTGAAGGTTCTTGGAGGTTCATCCAAGTCAAGAGGCGAGTTGCAACGAGAAGAAGAAGAAGCTAGGGTTTTTACTGCATTTCTTGTAAGCTTTTGCTTATTCTTTACTACCCTTTCTTCTTCTTGTACTGAGAGTCTTGTAGGGCTTCTCCGCCCTCGGTAGTTATCGAAAAGGAGTGTTTTCATAGTGGAGGGTGCGTGCGTGGTGTGGATCCTTGGATTAGTCATCTCCGTTGGAGGTGGATACCAAGTAAACTCCTAGTGTTAGCGTGTTTGTGTTTGTTTATGTATTTTCCGCTGCGCATTCTTGAAGAAACAAGCAACACCGAGCAACGAGCACGCGATGAGCTATTCACCCCCCCCCTCTAGCTACTTTTGGTCCTAACAATTCCCTCTTCTAGTGGTTCTAGAAAAAGATTATAGTGGATTGTCCATCGATACAGTTCAAGAGATCGTGGATCTTAGAGTAGGAGTCGCCAAAGGCTCCGAACCGAGTAACTCGACTGAGTTCATGCATGTGCTTGTTCCATTTTCATGTTTAGTTTTCCGCTACATACTTATTTTATAAAATTGAAAATGAAAAGTTTTTAAAAACCACGTGATTCACCCCCTCTCTCTCATGTGTGTAGCGATCCTGCAGTTGGGTCAAATACTCTTTCAATTTAGCAAAAGCTTATCACATTTCACATCATACTTGAACTTGGAAGCTTTTCGTAATACCTTTAAAAGGGTAGACCCCAATCAATTGAGAAGGGGATGAATCACGAAAGTTTTATAATTGGCCCAACCAATTGTTTGCCTCCTTGAGGTTGTGAGGGGAGGCATGTTCTAGAGCACTTGGATTTTCTTAGTGTTTGCCTCAATTCCTCACTCGATCACAATATACTGAAGAATTTTTTTGCTTTTGATCCTAAATAAGTATTTATTGGAATTAAGTTTAAGTCTGTATTGCCTAAGCGTGCGACATGCCTCCTTAATATCTGAGATTAAGGTATCATATTGGATAGACTTGATTAAAATATTATCAACATACACCTCAATGTTTCTCCTGATTTGATGCTTAAAGACCCAATCTATGAGTCATTGATAAGTTGTTTCTGCATTCTTCAAACTAAATGGCATGACAATGTAACAAAAGATTCTATTAGTGGTTATGAAACTGACATTTTATTGATCTTCAAAAGCCAAGGAAATATGATGATGTAATGATCCGACCCTTTGGCCTCTTGGGCGGCCCACTGGCGGCCCCTTATGTCGTCGACCCATTTGGCGACCTCTAATGTCGTCGACCGACGACCCTTGGTCGTGCCGTTACTCACTAGGTCTTTTCACCCCTGGCCAGTGGATTTTTGCCTTCCTCAGGATTCGAACTCTAGACCTCTAGACTTAAGTACTAGAGTTTATGAATCCTGGCGCTCACTTGGCTACCAGGATTCATAAACTCTACTACTTAGCATGGAGGTCTAGAGTTCGAATCCTGGGGAAAGTAAAAATCCACTGTCAGGGGTGGAAAGTCCTAGTGAGTAACGGCACGGCCAATGGTCGTCAGTCGACGACATTAGAGGTCGCCAAATGGGTCAACGACATAAGAGGCCGCCAGTGGGCCGCCGCAAGGGCTGCCCAAGATGCCAAAGGAGCGAGTCGTTACAGATGATACCCTTGATAAGCATCCAACATGAATTTGAGTTCACAACTGGAAGTCGAGTCTACCAGCTGATCAATACGGGGTAGGGGTAGCAATCTTTTTGACAGGTTTTATTAAGGTGAATAAAGTAGATGAAGACTCATCATTTGCCTCCCAGTTTAGACACTAGTACCACATTAGCGAGCCAAGTAGGGAATTGAAGCTCTCGTATGTGTTCGGCATCCATTAACTTGGTGATCTCCATTTGAATTAGGTGGTCTTATTCTGGTGTGAAGTTTCACTTTTTCTATCAAACAGGTTCAAACTTCTGGCAATATGTTCAGTCAATGAACAATTATAGTTGGGGAAACTCCTGTAACATCCTTTGATGACTAGGCGAAGATGTCATGATTGTGTGAGAGACATGCAATTAATTCTTATTTGAACCCTAAAAAGAGGTTAGCGGTTATTTAGGTGACCCCCATCATTAAAAAAATATCTGTGTATGAGCAGTTTATTAGAAGCGGTTTATTAGGAGTGGTTTTAACATCACTCTTGAAAATTGAACAACAGAATCAGTTTGAACTAAATCATTTCTATTGCCTTACCTTTTCACAATGATTTTGCAACCACTCTCGTTGAATAGATTTAGCACTAATTTAAATAAATCATTGTTGCGAATCACTCTTAATGATTCAACTATTAAAAGTAATCTTGAAATTGTTGATATTGGGTATTTTTAGCAGAGGTCCTATGCCAAACACAGCTACTAACCAATTTTATTGCTTTAACTTCTAAGAATAATTACCAAACTATTTCTACTAAATACTTTTAACATCGTTTCATCTAAAGTGCTGCTATACACTACTTTTACTACTCTAATATTTTAGAATTGATTTTCAAATTACATCAATTGTATAATTTTAGCACCGATTTGAATAAGGCACAATTGGAAACTGCTCTTAATGATAAAATTATTAGAGGCAATCTTGAAAATATTGATATTGGGTACTTCTAATAGTAGTTCTGTGTCAAACGTTACTATTAATAGTTTCCATTACTCTAACTTGTAGGAGTAGTTTTCAAACTAACACCTAAGTCGTCACTTCTCGGGCATAGATCTCCACCACCAGAGACATGAAGCCTTTCTATATGTTTCATCATGTATACAGTCATTCCACGTGAACTTTTCATCATATATGGGGTCATTCTATTGATGTTAAAAAAGAAATAATTATCAAATAAATATTTTTAACCAAATAAATTTAATCGATAATGTTCCTGTCTGAAAGCATGAAGTTGGAAAGTTGGGAAGGTGGTGGTTCTGCTGATTAAACGAAGACTTCACTCCTCTCCGCAAAACAAAACCAAACTAGGGAAGGGGTCCCTGACGTTGACCCTCCGACGCTCAAGTTAGAAACAGAAGAAGAGAAAGTGAAAACACTAGGAACTGAGATCAATCTTGCCTTTCTTCCTACCTATCATACTCTTTTATACCTGTTTTAGTGACCCTTCATATGCCCCTGTTTAATGGTATTAATTATAGACAGAAGGCATCTTTGTCTTGGTTTCTCTGCATTCAAAGATAGATGGAATGTTCTCTTTTATTTTCTCTTTCCCTTATTAAGTATCCATCTTTTCCTCTTTTATTATATCATTTCATTGCACTATCCATGGTATACCCCGAGTCAAACGAGTGGCCCGCTTGACCCGCTCTCTTGCTGATTGGGCTGACTAGACGCTGCTTCATCCAAACAACCGACTGGACAATGGTTTCGGTCGGCCTATGTATCCCCTCTAGCCCGGGTGACACGGTTGAGCCTCTGAATCTTGACGTTGAATGTTTTGACTTTAACCTCCACCGTGGCCATTGACCCATGCCAGGTGGGCTCCTCCTTACTGTTGCATCACAAGCCTCCCATCCAAGTCTAGTCAAAGGAGGCTGCAAGTCCGATTGACTGGACAAGAAGATGTGTATTCGACGATTTTAAGGTCCGTTGGGCCCATATGTTTCAGTGGACGACCAGACTATGCTTGGTCTTTAATCGCTAATCGACCTACATGCTAACGCCGCTTAGCTTCATTCTACCATTGCCAGGTTCAGCCTTGTGACCTATTCTTTGCGTCGATCGGGGCGATGAGCAGTGACACTTGGCACATGTTTTCCTTTTCCTTACGCGTCCTCGGGCGAGCTCGGTCTTGGCTGACGTCATACAAATTTCTAGAAGACCATGTGAATCCCTGATAATTATGGCCGAGCACGTGGCCATACCTTTTAAATTAAGCTCATTAAATATTGTCCGGTCACCGACGGACACGTGTCCCTTACTGCCGCCGCACACTCGATGTGGTAGGTAGATATTCTCTTATAACGAGGCGTGCGCCTTTTCAAAATCAACGATGGGATTTACTTCTAGGTTTTCATAGCTTTGGATCAGACGACTGAGGTCGATTGATTGTGATATTTATAAATCTCGCTTGTGTTGTCGTCTTCCTCATTCTGCGTCTTTGTCTTTGAACTTTCTAGTGACACTGCGTTCTTCTTCCTTTCTGGTGATCGTAGCGATCTAGTAAGCTTTTTGTACCCTTCAACCGGCTCTGTTCATTGTTCTTAGCGTCCTTTCTTTCAATCGAACTTCTTCGTTGTTTCTTGTCGATGTTTATTTCTAATGGCAAGCTCCCTGAGCTCTGGTACACGTCCATCGAGTCCAGGTTTGACGGAAGCGATGCTGAGAGTTTGAGAGCTGTCTTTGAAATTCCCTTCGATTATCAAATCGATCTCCCTTCGGCTTTTGACTGCTCGAACGAGCCACCTCCGGGTTTTGTATGCTTCTTTAGGGACCAATTTATCGTCGGCCTGAGGTTTTTGATCCACCCTTTCTTCTCTGTCGTTTGTAAATATTTTCATATTTCTCTCCATCAACTAGTGATGAACTCCTTTCCGCTACTGTGTGGGGTCATTGTTTTATTCTGGCTGCACGACATTCCTCTTTCTCCTCGACTCTTTCACTATTTCTATTATCCCAAATTATCTGAGCTAGGGACTTTTCTCTTTCAAACCCGAGTGGGCCTGGTCTTTTTTGACAAGATGTCATCCTCCAACAAGCATTGGAAGGACTACTACTTCTTTGTTCGCTTTCCCAAGCGGTTGGACTTTCCAATCAGGTGGCAATTAGAGGTGTCGAACCCTCCTGAGCTCAAGAGAAACAAGAGCCGCTCAGACTACCTCCATGCAGCTTCCAGCTTGGTCGGTCAGAAATATCATATCCACAAGTTGTTGCTAGAGGGTGTCCCCTACGTGTTCAGCCTGAGCCCGATCTGCACAAGGCTTCCATCCAGCCTAGGTATACTCTTTCTTTTCTCCAACCTTTGAATCTAACTGATTTTTCTTCCTTTTGTGCAGCTTGAATTATGTTGTGAGTGTATTTAGCCAGTAAGTGTAAGCTTGAGGATACATACATCAATGTCGCGCCCATCGCTGAACTGGAGAACCGCGGTCTGTAGCCAGTCAGTTCCAACGAGGATCCGCTTGGTAAGGAGGAGGGAACTCAAGTGCTAGGGAGTAGTGTTGGAGGAATTCGGTTAGCCGCGAGCGATATGTCGGTTGCAACAACGAATCTTTTGCCTGAACTGCCGTCGATGATCTCGATAGAGGTCACTTCGGAGTTGGTGACTTTCGACGAGTCCCTGCGACACTACAAGAGGCGCCAAGTGGAAGGGGGTTCCTCTCGATCTGTGACTTCCACTTTGCAGAATCCAACACTAATTGTCTCTCGTCCCCCTTTTGAGCTGGGTGAAACCTTCGTGCCTGCTCCTAATCAAGGAGTCGCTGTGCTCCCAGGCTCTGTATCTTCCGACCGGACACTGTCACTATCTAGTCTGCCTGAGGGATTAATAGTTGCATCGTCGGTCGCCTTCATGCCACCCCCTTTGCCGACGTCACAAGTGTCTCGCGTTTGACCGATGTCATCTCCTTATTCAGCTGGCAGAGCAAAGTCGGCTCGTCCGCTCTGATCAACCAATGCCATATTACAATAGTCATTCATCTGCCTATGGACGAGTGGCGTGGCGTGGACGGTGCTGAATCCCAAACCTCTGAGCACCAGATAATTATTCAGGGGTCGCTCGCCCAGATATGGGCCGACGCTAGGGCTCGTGCGGCGGTCATGCCTCCGGGGGCACTCACCGACAGTCATACCTAGATGTCCACCAGGGTGAGCATTTTACTTGTACATTCGGATCTATTTCCACTTGGCTCTAATACTTTCCTGGTTCCTTATAGTATTGGGTAGAGAGCTTGGTCATGTGCCAAATGCTCGCATTTTTTGAGCAGGAAGTCAAGCAGTTGCGTACACCGAGCGACCAATCATCTGCTTCCTAGGCATAGCTAGAGCAGATGAGTGTTGAGATGGCTCAACTAAGAGCTGATCTGAGTAAGAGCTCTAAGTAGCTAGAGATGGAGAAGAGCAAAGTGTAGGATCGTTGCGCTACAAGGGGGGTGAATAGCGCTCTTTTTAAAACTAAACTCGAAGATAGGCAACGGAATAAAGACACAACAAAACAATCGCAAACACCAAGAGTTAGTTGGTTCGGAGCATGTGGCGACTCATACTCCAAGGCCCGCACTTGAGAGTGCTTTCGATGGGCAATCACTAATCAATCGAAAGAAGTACAAGTACAATAATTGATTACAAGTGATTATAAGACTTAAGAATACCAACGACTCGGAAATAAAGATCTTTAGCACGGTGGTAGTCGGGAGAGCTTTTGAGCGTCGAGGAAGCGTTTTCACAGCAGCGCAAAGAAGGGAAAGTTGCTTGGAATGTTGTTGTTGTGCATCTGGTTGATATAGCTTGCTAAAGGCACCTTCATCCTCCATGGAAGGCACCTCCAACAGGGATACTTATCCCTTCCACATCGGAGTCGATAGCTTTCGTGGCTTGCGATGTTTATCCATCCAAAGGCGCCTTCAAGCTCCATGGAAGGTGTCTTTCATCCAGCATCCAAGGTGCCTTCAAGCTCCTTGAAGGTGCCTTCGCACCTTACTGCGCGGAGCCTTCGTCTAAAGCACATGAGGCGCATCCAACAGCCCCGGAGGCGCCACAGACACTGTTCATCCAAGCTTTTTAAGTCCTTGTCGCTCCCTACAAGATACGTTAGTCCAAAATACCAAATATACCCTGTAAAATAGAGTTAGCACAATAAAATATGAAATAATAAATTATTTTGACAATCTCCGGACTGTCCGATTATGACTTTGAGTTTTGCTAAAACTTTAGGTCGAACCGACACCTACTGTTCCCTCATTGGGGAACGCGTCCTCACCTACTCCTCTAAGGAGAGTTTACCTTTTGTCAGACTGGTCCTCTAGATCGACAAGACTTTTGCTCAGCGTCCAAGTCTTCAGGACTTTTTTGCTGGACGTCCGATCCCCGACCCGTCCAATCTTCCACCTGTTTCGCGACCACCATGATTTTCACCTAGAGTCCCCGACTCTAGGGCTCGCCCAAAGTGCTTGACCCGCCAAGACTTTCCACCTAGGGTTACTATCCCTAGGGGTTTCACCTGCGTAACCATAGTTAGGACTTTTACCTAAGAACACTTAGAACTTTCCTGCAAGCACATTCAAACTTATTAGACAACAAGTAACCTTTGTTAGAGTGTATACTAAAAGTCTAGTTTTTTGTAAACATTTATTTTGAAATAAAGAATCGCATTGGTCAAATGTCTACATTTATACGCTAAGTGTAGTTGTTCAATTAATTTATATTGTAGATAACATGGTGTGTGGTGTCACACACAGAAGATCATGTTATCAATTCCTTATAAATTATAAACAGTAGCTCATGACTAAGATGGATATGAACAAACCATTGGAATAGTCGTAGTGTAATTTGGTATTAGTTTATCTTGACTATAAAATTACATTAGTACACTCTGAGTGTATTGAGCAGGACCATTTAAGGTAAGTTCTTTTTATACTTACTACATAAAAGAACAAGACCTTTGTTATTATGAAAGTGTGTGCTCTTAATCCTGATATAATAACAAGCGCATATATTTAGTATTTATTTATTTAATTTATCAAAGGGTGTGATTTAGTTCGATAAATCAATAGGCCCGATAAGTTGGGAAATAATATTATTTATAGTGTGTGTTGTTGATTATAGAAGGAAACTATGTCCTAAAAATCTAGGTTGATGATGTCCCCAAGAGGAGCTCATAAGGATTGTCATGTAAACCCTGTAGGTGGACTTAGTCCGACATGACGATGAAATTGAGTGGTGCTACTCTTGGAGCTAGATATTAATTAAGTGAGTTGTCAGTAATTCATTTAATTAGTGGATATTCTATATCTTAAGCACAGGGAGACTAACACACTCATGATAAGAAGGAGCCCATATAGTAATATGGGATTGGTGCGGTAGTTCAATAATAGCTCTTTAGTGGAATGAGATATTATTGATGAACTTGAGTTGGGTGTCCGAGGTGAACACAGGAAGCTCAAGTTCATCAGGAGACCAAAACCAATTCCTCCTCTCGGTCTCTGTCGTAGCCTCTTATTTATAAAGTCTTATACCCACCTATACCCACCTTCTTACTTATCCTTAGGTGGCCGACCAAGCCAAGCTTGGAGCTCAAGCAAGGGTCGGCCAAGATAAAGCTTGGATGGGTTAAGGTGTGGCCAGCCCTAGCTTGGAGCCCAAGTTTAAGTGGCCGGCTACATAAAAAATAAAAGGATTTTATTTTAAAATCTTTCCTTATGTGGAAGTCATAGTTTTAAAAGAGAGTTTAAAATTTAAATCTTTCATTTTATAGCTTTCTACAAAAGATTAAGAGAAAGGTTTGATATCTTTCCTTATTTGTAGTTAAAAGGAAGAATTTAATTTTTGATAAAACTTTCCTTTTTTGTAACCATCCTCATGATTTTAAAAGAGAATTTTAAAATTAAATTTTACCTTTTATAGTTTCTACAAAGTATTAAGAGAAATGTTTGATATCTTTCCTTATTTGTAGATTGAAGGAAAGATTTTAATTTTGGAAAAAACTTTCCTTATTAAAATCATCTACATGTTTTAATAAAGAGATTTTAATTTATAAAAGTTTCCTTTTATAACCAACTATGAAGGGAATTTTTAAAAAGAAAAATTTTTATTTTAAAATTTTCGAAAACAAATTAAGAAGTTTTAATTTTGTGTTTAAAACTTTCCTTGCTTGGAGGATTTGAGGTGACCGACCATTAATAAGAGAAAAGTAATTTTTTTTTATTAATTAAATTTTCCTTTCAATGGCAAGGAAAATAAGGAAGTTTTTATTAAAACTTTTCTTATTTGCCAAGTCCAAGGAATATAAAAGACTAGAGGGTAGAGGTGCCTCACCTCACAACAATATATCTTCTATTATTCCTCTCTTCCTTGGTGGTGGTCGGCCCTCTCTTCCTCTGCTTCTCCTATTCTTCTTCCTTGTGTAGCCGGCGACATCTTCATCTCAAGGAGCTTGGTGGTGGCTGGATCTTGTTAGAGGAAGAAGGAGAGATAGGAGACTTTGTTTCTTAGCATCCCTTGGAGCTTGGTTGGTGGCCGAAAGTTCTTCATCTCTTGAAGATTGGTGGTGGCCGAAACTTGCTTGGAGAAGAAGGAAGCTTGGGTGGATTCTTGTCTCAGTAGATCGTCGCCCACACGACGTCCG
Organism: Zingiber officinale; assembly: GCF_018446385.1. Classification (NCBI taxonomy): domain Eukaryota; kingdom Viridiplantae; phylum Streptophyta; class Magnoliopsida; order Zingiberales; family Zingiberaceae; genus Zingiber; species Zingiber officinale. Next base: position 102,247,724 of record NC_056002.1, read on the forward strand.
AGATAAGAAGAGGAATACGATAGAAGATCGTGAGGTCTATAAGCTACAAAAGGTATAACTAGTTATTAGTTTCCACATCATAACTAGTTCATCTTTTTGTTTAGATCTTGAAATACCAAACACAAGAGGCTAACGTTTCTAGGTTTCAAATTTATGATTCGGGTTTGTGTTTCTTTTGTTTTTTGATCTTGTGATTCGATTGTTCTTAATGGTTAAACCTAGGGTTACTATAAGGAGATTAAATATTAAATTTCGTTGAAAGATTTTGTCTAGGAAGTGGTGGATGCTCCCATAACCAAGCCTCACCATGTTTAACCTGGAAGCTGATCTCTGAAATAAATATTTAATCAAATTTGTAAAATAGGTGGATTTTGGATTAATAATGTTAAGCATTGTTTGCAATCCAAGTCTAAACCTCTAAGAACAAATAAGTTGAATTTGGAATCAATAATGTTAAGTTCTGTTTGTGATTCCAAATTTAATTTCTAAAGAACACAATAGGTTGTTAGGAATGGTTCAAGACTTGTACAAAATTTTTGTACAGGGGAATCAGTACGATATTCTGAATAGCAACCAACAACCTTAACTTTAAACCCTTTGCCATTATCAAAACACAGGTTTGATCGTCTGATGCTTTCCACACCAATACAAAGGCGCTGAGCAGGCTGCTCAATTGGATCAGCTTGATAAACATGCCAACTCTTTCGAGCCAAAGCTTAACTTGGCCAACACCAGGAAGCTCCGGGCCATCGAGGACTTGGAGATCAAAAATAAGGAGTGTCGGGTGTTGGCTCAAAACTTGAAGGATGTGGAGCCCTCACTAAACACTGAGAGGGAGAGTAGGTTAGCCGAACGCTCCGCCACGAAGACCCAGCTTGACGCCAAAGATGAAGAGCTGGCCAAGTTGAAGAAAGAGCTGAAGGGCTCCTGAGCGGCTTTAGAGACTTATCAAGGAGCCGAGTCGAATAGGTTTGATCTCATGAAGTGGGCCTACATCAGCTCAGATGCTTTTAATGACAAGGTCACCGATGGGGTACTCTATTTATTCAACCTTGTTATCAATGGGACGCTCGATCAACTGAAGGAAGATGGCTACCTCCCCTCCGCTCTGACAAGCAAGGTCATCAATCAGGATAAGCTGACTGAGTCACTGTCTGACGATGTTTTGGATTTTCTGGAGTGAGCTTGCTTGAGCGAATGTTGTATTATTCTTTCATGTGCTTGTAGGTTTTATTGGAGTATTAATGGATGGTTTCTCATTTGGAAGACCGTTTATCTAATATTAATCATTCATTCTGTGTCGTTTGGCTTTTCCTTTTCATACTTTTTAGATGTTTCATTGCGCTACTGCCAGGGTTTGAGCTGCGAACCACTTACCATGAAGTGAAATATTTCACTAGTGTGGCTTCATGGCCCACCGATCGGCGTCATATTAATTGCCTAGATGGGCCATTTTTCATTGGTCTCGGGTTTTGATGTAGATGTAGAGTTTAAGGTCGCTGCTCGACCGTCGAATGATGTAGACACAGAGTTTAAGGTTGTCGCTCGACTGTAGATAGCGTAGATGTAGAGTTTAAGGTCACTGCTTGACCGTTGATGGCGACAAGAGTTTAAGGTTGCCGCTCAATCATTGATGGAGACAAGGGTTTAAGGTCGCCACTCGACCGTTGACGGAGACAAGGGTTTATAGTACCGCTCGACTTTTAACTTGGTCGATCAACTCAAGAGTCTAGAAAACTTGTTTTCTATTCATGTCTGTCCTACATCCAGAAGGCATATGCTCAAATACATCTACATTTACTTACACACATCTTATCCAACCTTATAGGGTTGGAGATGATTCGCACTCCATGGTCGCTCAAGTCGCCTTCCGTTTTCGTCCTCCAAGTAGTAGGCCCCCGAGCGTAGTTTCTGTATGACCTTGTAAGGTCCTCCCCATGGTACCTCGAGTTTGGTGACATCACCGACCGACTTGATTTTCTTCCACACTAGATCTCCGACCTGGAAAGACCTTGGGATCACCCTTCAGTTGCAGTTCTGCCTCATCCGCTGTCGGTATACCATCAACCGGATGATGGCTTTATCCCGTGATTCATCCACCAAGTCAAGCTACATTAACCTCCACTCAGTATTTACCTTATCATAGAGTTGTACCCGGTCGAATTCTACTCTAACCTCCATGGGGATCACTGCTTCTCCCCCCATACACCATCTGGAATGGTGTTACACCAATCACTTTTGTTGGAGTCATGCGAAGTGCCCATAAGACACTTGGGAGCTCGTCGGCTCAACTGCCCTGCGTGGTCAAGCCGAGCTCATAAGCCTCTAAAGATCTCCCAGTTTGTGACTTCAGCCTGACCGTTGCTCTAGGGGTACGCTACTGAGGTGAAGGCCTGCTGAATGTCGTAGCCTTTGCACCACTCCCTGAGCCTTCGACCTACGAATTGCCTCTCGTTATCTGAGACAGGACGGTGGGGGATACCTAACCGACATAAGATGTTTTGCCATATGAATTTGATGATCATTTTCTTACTTATCCTTGCTAGTGGTTCGACCTCTACCCACTTTGAGAAGTAGTCCACCGATGACCGGTCGCCATGGAAAATAGTCCCACGATGTCCATGCCCCATTGGTCGAACGGGCAAGACACCGTTGATGTCTTCATCTCCTCAGTTGGTCGATGCAAGATGTTGTGATACCTTTGGCTGGATAGGCAGGTGGCTACTGTTCGAGCGACATCCTCTTGGAGAGTTGACCAAAAATATCCGGCCAGTAAAATCTTTCAAGCCAGCGAATGACTGCCCGGATGGCTTCCACAGGAGCCTTGGTGCACTTCCTACAGGATGCACTCTACATCTTCTGGTCCAACGCACTTGAGTAGGGGTCTGGAGAAGGCTCTCCTATATAACTGATCTCCGACCAAAGTAAATCGTCCTACCCTCTTCTTTAATAGTTGCGCTGCCACTTGGTCGATCGGCATGCTACCTAATCGGAGGAATTCAATCAACGACATTCTTCAGTCGCTCGAGAAGACCACTCCCTCCATATGATCGATGTGTGCCACCAATGAGACCTATTCAATCGACTGGTTGATTACGACTGGTGATAATGAACCAGATAACTTAGCCAATTCATCCGCTACCTGATTGTCCGATCGGGGGATCTTCTGTATAGTGACCTCTTGAAAATTTGCCTTTAGCTTCTCGAAGGTTTCTGCATATAACTTAAGTAAGAAGCTGCTAATCTCTAACGTCCCTAATAGCTATTGGGCGGCCAGTTAAGAGTCCGAGTGAATGAGGACTTTCGTGGCTCTGACATGTCGCGCTGTCTGTAAGCCGACTATCAAAGATTCATACTCAGCTTCATTGTTGGTGGCCCAATAATCTAGCCGAATGGAAAGTTACATCCGGTCTTCTCATAGTGAAATGAGCAAAATGTCAATCCCGCTGCCTTGTTGAGAGGACGAACCATCTGGTCTTCTCAACTTAATTGTTGGTGGTCTGAGCTTTGATTGTCATTCGGGGTTGATATTGGATATCAAACTCGCTTAATTCAGTTGTCCACTTGATTAGTCACTCGGACACCTCTGGGTTGTGGAGGACTCTTCCTAGGGTGATGTTGGTCATGACGATGATTGGATGAGCAAGGAAGTACGGCGAAGTCTCTGAGCAGCAAGCACCAAAGCGTAAGCTAATTTTTCTAGACCAGTGTAGCGAGGTTCGGTGTCTTTCAATATATGGCTTAAAAAGTACATGGGTTGCTGTTCATGACCGTTATACTTAACTAAGGTTGAGCCGACCGCATACTCAGTGGATGACGAATAAATCCAAAGTGGCTACCCGGCGCTCTGCTTAGCTAACATAGGCAAGGAGTTAAGATGCTCCTTGAGCTCTTCCAACGCCCGGTCGCACTCCATGTCCCACTGGAATCTTGTCGCTCGGCGTAGAACCTTGAAGTATGATAGATTCCGATCGGATGACCTAAATATGAATCTGAACAATGTTGTGATCCATTCGGTCGACCCTTGGGCCTCTTTCTGGCTACGGGACGGAGGCATATCTTGCAGTATTATTACCTTGCTCGGATTCACCTCGATCCCTCGCTCGGTGACGATGTATCCAAGGAAGTGTCCACTCTTAGCGCCGAAAAGGCACTTATTAGGGTTCAGCTTCATCCCGTATATACTCAAGGTTTGACATGTTTCTTCAATATCTGCACACAGATCAGCAGCTCAGACTAACTTTATTAATATGTTGTCGATGTATACCTCCAAGTTGCGGTCGATCTGCTTCTTAAACACCTTGTTCATGAGCCTTTGGTAGGTGGCGTCGGCGTTCTTTAGTCTAAATGACATGACGTTGTAGCAGAACGTTCCATCGGCCGTGATAATGCTAACCTTTTCCTGATCTTCTTGGAAAGTGGCACTTGGTGGTAGCCTTGATATCCATCTAGCATGCAAATCAGCTCGCAACCCAGCATAGAGTCCACCATTTGATCTATCCGAGGTAGCAGACAGAAATCCTTAGGTCATGCTTATTCAAGTCACGGAAGTCGATGCACACACGTCATTTGTTGCCTAGCTTGGAGACTAGTACCATATTAGCGAGCCAACTCGGGAACTGGACTTTCCAAATGTGGTTGGTTTCCAGTAATTTCTCCATTTCTACCCGGATGATCAATTTTTACTCGACGCTGAAGTCCCTTTTCCGTTGCTTCATGGGTCGGGCATCTGATCGGATATGAAGCTTGTGCTGGGCGACGCTCGACGAGATCCCCGGGAGCTCATGGGTTGATCAGGCGAACACGTCATGATTTCGCCTGAGGTAGGTAGACAATTCCACCATTTTTCTCTCTCCAGATCGGCGGCAATGAAGGTGGTTGCACCCGACCGGTTCGGGTGATCTGGACTTCTTCCTTTTCTTCATAAACCCTCGCAAGGGGCTTTTCAATGTTGGTGTTCACCTCCAGGAGCGGGGTTTTCCGAGCGGTCCTTACTTCTGATCTTACCATCTCGATGTAGCATCACCGAGCAGCCAATTGGTCACCTTTGACTTTTCCCACCTTGTCGTCCATCGAGAACTTAATCTTTTGGCAGTAGGTGGACATCACCGCCCTGAACTTGTTTAATGCTGGTCGGCCTAATATAATGTTGTATGCTGATGGTGCATCTACCACAATGAAGTTTGTGGTCCTTGTCCTCTTCAGGGGCTCATCGCCAAGTGAAATGACTCGTTTGGTCTGGCTGATCAGTAACACTTCGTTGCCCATGAACCCGTAGAGCGGGGTCATCATCGGCAGCAGTTCGGTCCGGTCAATTTGTAATTGATCGAATGCCTTTTTGTATATGATATTCACCGAGCTCTCTGTATCAACAAAAGTTCGATGGTTTGTATAATTGGAAATTACCGCTCGGATGATCAGTGCATCGTCATGAGGGATCTCTATTCCCTCTAACTCTTTAGGGCCGAAGTTGATTTTAGGTCCTTCAGCTTTCTCTTTGCTACAACCTACAATGTGGATCTCGAGTCGCTGAGCATGCGACTTCCTTACTCGATTAGAATCTCCGTCGGTCGACCCTCTTACGATCATACCTATCTCGCCTAAAGTGGTGTTACTCCGGTTCTCTTCCTCCCTTACTGACGGTTCATTCCGCTCGGTGAAGCATCGGGCGGGACTTCGACTGTCCCAACACTGAGGCCGGTGATGGCGTGGTTTGGGTGTTATCCTTTTTCCCTCCCTTCGAATAGTTGATCGGCACCTTTGTTGCCAATTAGGTGATGTTGATCGATGGTGATATCCCCGCGAGGTTGGCCTGCTAGCTGCCGGGTCATAGCAATCTCGGGTGTTGTGCGTCGCCGAATAGTGGAAGGAGCAGAACATTGGCGTCCACACCTTGCCTTTTGCATCCTTTGGACGAGCGCCCGCCACATGCTATACAACATGTGTCCTGGGCTCATATGGCAGGGCTCCTGATCGAGGCCCTTTAGGAGGTTGATGGTTGCTCGGCTGACGCTGTTCAGATACTCCTGTGGGGTCGGTATGCGTCTCCTTCTTCCTTGCCACCTGAGCTTCTTCCATGTTGATATATGCATTGACCTTCTTTTGTAGGTGGCCAAAGTCCTTCGGTGGTCTTCGGATGAGTGAACAGAAGAACTCTCCTTCAGTGAGCCCTTAGGTGAAGGCGTTTACCAACACGTTCGAGGAGACCGTTGGGATGTCTATCACCATCTGATTGAAGCACTGAATATAGGCCCTTAATGGCTCTCGGGGCCCCTGCTTTAATGAGAATAGATTCACGCTCGTCTTCTAGTGGCGGCGACTGCTAGCGAAGTGGTGTAGAAAGGCCACTCGGAAGTCCTTGAAGTCGTGGATCGAGCTGCTTGATAACCGTTTGAACCAACGTTGCGCCGATCTAGATAGCGTTGTGAGGAAGACTCGGTATTTCACCCCATCCGTGTGCTGGTGAAGTGTGGCTACATTATCAAACTTGGCCAAGTGGTCGTCGGGGTCGATCGCTCCATTATATTCCCCGATTGTCAGTGGAGTGTAATACTTCAGCAGAGGGTCATTTAGAATCTCCTCTGAAAACTATTGATTAACCTGTTTGGATGAATCATCCTCTCTGGATACCTTCCTTTTCCTTGCATCTTGAGCGGGTGCCTCATTCGAGGATAATCCCCGATCTCTTTCTGCTCGGCCCCTCTCTTCCGCTGGAGTCCATAACGGTGCTTGGTGGAATGAGATCGACGCATGAGGGACTTCCCCATAGGTGTCGATCTTGTTTAATTCCCGAATGTCTCGATCCCCTCGCTCAGCCTAGCGGCCTACCGCGGAGTTTATAGGCTCCTGCATTTGTTATTCGGATAATACCTGTTGCCGCTCGGCCAACACCTGTTGTTGTTGTTGCTCCACTATCTTCACTGCTCGGGCTTGTATTAGCGTGTCGAGTTCCTCTTGCATAAGCATCACCATTGTGATTCATCCAGCATCTTTCATCTTCTCGTTCAGATGTAGGCTACGTTCCCACAGACAACACCAAAATGTTCCTGTCCGAAAGCGTGAAGTTGGAAAGCCGGGGAGGTGGTGGCTCTGCTGACTAAACGAAGACCTCGCTCCTCTCTGTAAAACAAAACCAAACCAGGGAAGGGGTCTTTAGCGTTGGTCCTCCGACGCTCAAGTTAAAAACAGAAGAAGAGAAAGTAGAAGCACTAGGAACTGAGATCAATCTTACCTTTCTTCCTACCTATCATACTCTTTTATACCTATTTTAGTGACCCTTCATATGTCCTTGTTTAATAGTATTAATTGCATACAGAAGGTATTTTTGTCTTGACTTCTCCGCATTCAATGATAGATGGAGTGCTCTCTTTTATTTTCTCTTCCCCTTATTAAGTATTCATCTTTTCCTCTTTTATTATATCAGTTCATTGCACTATCCATGGCATACCCCGAGTCAGACGTGTGACCTACTCAACCCGTTGTCCTGCCGATCGTTCTGACCAGACACTACTTCATCCAGATGACCGACCGGACAACGGTTTCAGTCGACCTATGTATCCCCTCTCGCCCGGGTGACGTAGTTGAGCCTCTGAGTCCTGACATTGACCGTTTTAACTTTGACCTCCACCGTGGTCGTTGACCCATGCTAGATGAACTCCTTACCGCTACATCAGATAACTTATCGAAGTTAAAATTAATCAATAATTTTTTTAAAAAAAATAACAATTAAAGTGTACCATTTTCTTAATTTTATTTTATTTTGCATCTATCACATTTAAATTTATTTAATTAATTTAAAATATTTATTAGTCAAATAAATTATTTTTTATATAAATTATAAAATTTTAATTTTATTTATATCAATTTTCATTCTTTTCTCATTATTTTTGTTAAAAGAAAATTCTTAATTTTATTTATACAAATTTTCTTTCTTTTCTTATATTTATTTTCCTTAAAAATTTTCTTTTAATGTTTTTAAGCTAAACCCATAACTTTCATTCAAAGTTTCACACGCAATCTCTACACCTTTGTTTTCCTCTATTCATCGCTGAAACCCTAAATCTCACATAAAAAAATCTTTCCTCTTTTTCTATTCAACTCCGAACCTAAATTTCACGTTAAAATTTTTTCCTCTTCTTCTATTCAACTCCAAAACCCTAAATCTCACTCTAGAAAACTTTTCTCCTCTTTTATTCGATTCTATCCATTATCTAACTCCACATTACTAGAATATACTGTTGATATTTTTAATTAATATTTTTTAAAAAGTATTATTATAAATATTTAATACTGACATTATTAAAATTATTTATTTTAATATAAAAAATCATATTAAATTATTTATGATGAAAATATTAATAAATATCATTATTATTTATAGAGAATAATTATTTTTAAAATATATTAACTTTATTTAAAAAATTCATTTTACTTTTTGCCTTTATTAGCATTTAATAACAAGTAAATCTAACTTAAATTTTTTCATTTTATCTTTCCAGCGTCAATCGGAACAAGTCTTTTAGTTAGGTAACTCTAATCTCATATTTTGATAGGTAATCAAAATCATTTATCAAAACTCACCGTTATTTGACTTATTAAGAATAAATATATAGTAAAAAAAATATTTATTAATTATTAATTAATTAATTAACATATGAAATCATTTATCGACAAATGATTATAAATTAATTAATAAATGAATAAATATCTCTTTTATTCTTCCCCTAATTATTAAGAATAACAATATAAAAAAACTATTAATTAATTATAAAATAATTAATTAACAAATAAAAATATTAATAGATGCAGTTAGTTGGTTAGGATATTATATCCTAATTTAGGAGACGTGGATTTGAGTTTTAGTACCAATAATTTTTTTAATATCTATACCTTGATTTCAAGGTTTAAAAGAAAAATAAAAACTTAAATGGACTATCGATCAACCTGAGGTTGGGGGGTATTGTTATTATATATACAACTTATAAGATCGGTTTCAAATTATACCTAGTTTTTCAACTTTTACGTACCAATGGTTACTAAAATCGCTTTTATAGGATATATGGATGACAATAAGAGGAGTGATTTTTAAAATGGTGGTACTCTTGAAAATGAAAAAAAAAATGCTCCTATATGAATATTTTTTTATAGTGTGTTTGGATGGTGAGGATGAATCCATACACTTTTATGATTCTCCTTTAATCGAGATATCAGCTCCTCTTGGACGGCTTGGATAATATTATTTTGAGTTCGATGAGTTTTGCATAAGTCGATATGGATTATTTTCACGTGGCATTTCTTCACCACTAACCAACAAATTTTTTTAATATCTATACCTTGATTCCAACGTTTAAAAGAAAAATTAAAACTTAAACTGACTGTCGATTAACCCGAGGTTGGGGGGGGTACTACTGTTATATGTACAATGTATAATATCGATTTCAAACTGTACCTGCAAAGAATAATAGGAGCGGTTTTTCAACTTTTACCAAAGGTTACGAAAACCGCTTCTATAAGATATAGGGATGACAATAAAAGGAGTGGTTCTTAATATGACGGTAAAAGTGTAGGGGTGGTTGAACCCATACACTTTTATTATCCTCCTTTGGTCGAAATATCAGCTCTTGGATAGCTTGGACAATATTATATTGAGTTCAACGAGTTTTGCACAAGTTGGTATGGATTATATCCACGTAGCATTTCTTTACCACTAACCAACAATTTTTTTTTAATATCTACACCTTGATTCCAAGGTTTAAAAGAAAAATAAAAACTTAAACTAACTGTCGATTAACCTGAGGTTGGGGGGTACTGTTGTTATATGTACAACGTATAATAGGAGTGGTTTTCCAACTTTTACCAACGATTATGAAAATTGCTTTTATAGGATATAGAGATGACAATAAGAGGAGTGGTTTTTAAAATGATGGTAAAAGTGTAAGGGTAGTTGAAAATCACTCTTGAAAATGAAAAAAAAAATACTCTTATATGGATATTTTTTTTATAGTGTGTTTGGATGGTTGAGATGAACCCATACACTTTTATGATCCTCTCTGGTCGAGATATAAGCTCCTCTTAGATGGCTTGGACAATATTATCTTGAGTTCGACGAGTTTGCACAAGTCGGTATGGATTATATCCACGTAGCATTTATTCACCACTAATTGGTCATCTTTTATCTTCCCGACTTGACTCCCTATCGGGAATTTAATTTTCTTATTAAAAGTGGAGACCACTACATGGAAGGTACTCGGTGTCGACCTACCTAGTATGACATTGTAAGTCGAGGTGATGTTTATGATGATAAAAGATGATTGTCGAGATAACTTTAGTGGCTCCTCCCCTAAGGAAAGAGAGAGGTTAATCTGATTGATGGATTGTACTTTGTGCCCAATGAGATCATATAGGGGAGTATGTATAGGATGACCCTATCTAACTACATCTGGTCAAAAGCTATTTTAAAGATGATGTTGACTGAACTACTGATATCAATAAATACTCTTTTCACTCGATAATTAGTGATGAAAGCCTCAATTACTAAAACATCATCATTTGAGGCTTTAATTCCTGCCAAATTTTTAGATCTAAAATGTATGGAAGGTCCTTGTCCTCTTCCCTAACTGGTGCTAATGACATAATTTTTCAACCTTCTACCATAAGCCCTACGGGCTCGAGTAGAGTCCCCATCTATGGGCATACCAGAGATTATGTTTACCGTTCCTTGAACATCAATCTTGTTCTTGTTTGTATTTTTTTCTTCAGTCTTCTGACGAAACTGAGAGGAATCTTGATGTTCCTTTGAGGGAGAATGGGATCGCTGGCTTGTGGGTTGGTCAATATCAGAATCATGATGTTGGCGATGTTTATAGGGCTTAGGAGATTTTCTTTTACTAGGCCCACTTCAGCTGGCATTCTATTCATCGGCTATTCATTTCAATTCTCTCACATAGTGCTAATAATCTAAAGTGGAATTAGTACTTGATTGATGGTAGGTGCAATATTGAGTCAACTTGGGGGTTCTTCGACCGGATTCGAGTGCGGAAGTCGGGACTACTTCCATTGTCTATACCACTTTTTCTCCTCTCTGATTCATGGACTCCCGATTTTGCAAGGGCAGAGGAGAGGCTCTACGATTTGGATGAGTGAGGACAGGAACGGGAGTTGAAGCTTCCTTTCTCTTTGTGAACTGGATTTCCTCAATTTGAATATACTTAAGCTCTCAAATTTGTAATTCTTCAAAATTGGTTAGGGGCTTTTTCACTAGAGACCTAAAAAATTCTCCATCAATCAAGCCTTGTAAGAAAGCACTAATAGTTGGTGTTGGAAGTACTAGCTAATTAAACTTAGTTTCGATAATGACAAAGAGTTCAAAGTTAAGCTGTGTTGTGATATAATAAACTTACCTAAATGTACAGGCAAGACCTAGTTGAGGCTAGGCAACGAAGTCCTAGTCAAGAGATTGGGTACAAAGTCCTGGTCGAGAGGATTGGACACGAAATCTTAGTCAAGGGATTGAATATGAAGTCTTGGTCAGGTGGACTGGAAAGAAGACTTGGCAGATCGAGGACATTGGGCGAAAGTCTTAGGGGTCGCATACACCGGGCGAAAGTCTCAGGGGTCGCATACACCAGGCAAAAGTCTAGGTAGGTTGAGGATCGGGCATCTAGCGAAAGTCCCGGAGGTCAAGATCAGATGTTCAGCAAAAGTTCAAACAGGTGTTTGGCAAAAGGTAACTCTCCTGAGAGGAGTAGGTGATGACGCATTTCCTGTTGAGAGAACAGTAAGTATTGATTCGACCTAAGATTTTAGCAAAATTTGAAAGTCAGAACTAGACAATTCTGAGACTATCAAATTAATTAATAAATATTATTTTATATTGTACTAATTATATTTTATATGATATCTTTGGTAATTTCACCCGAGCACAAGTCACTTCGGGTGAACAGTGCTTGAGGTACCTCAGAGTTGGGCGAAGGCGCCTTGGAATTGCCCGAAGGTGCCCTCACATATAAACCTTGAGGATAAAGTTTTCGCTACCGGGAGGTGCCCTAGAGTGCATGGAAGGTGCTCTAGAGCGCATTGGAGGTGCCTCAGAGCGACTGGAAGGTGCCCTCACGCAGATAGAAACCGCAGTCTGTGGAGGTTATCGAGTCCAAAGCGCATGAGATCAAATTTACATTTGGAGGCACCTCGGATGAAGTTGGATATGCCCTCAACACTTTATAAAAGTAATGTTCAGTAGCCATAAAGTATAATTGATTCTCTATAAGTTCTGTACTTACACGTTGCTCTAAAAGGCTCTCCACGATGTTTGAACACTGCCCCGACAATGACTACGCATGAGCTTCCATTTCAAAGTCATTAGTATGATTAATTTTAGTTTACTTGTACTTTCATTTCAAACTAATTGCATAAACGTTCATAATTTTAGTGGATTGTCCAAAATAAACACTCAACGAGTGTGAGCGCTAGAGTAGGAGTCGCCACATACTCCGAACCAAGTAAAAATAATAAGTTAGCTTGATTTTTGTTGTTCTTCTTTTACTTCTTTATTTCCATTTCATTTTCTCTATTGCTTTATGGAAAATGTAAAAAGGTCACGAGCATTATTCACCCCCTCCCCCTCTAGTTCTCTTTTTCGATCTTACACTAACTTGCACTTCTAGGGTCACTAAGGAAGCATCCATGACCACTCAATTAAATTATTATAAATATTTGTTTTAGAGGTTCTTTGAATTTTTTCCTAAGAGCAAATAAATCATGCAGCGTTTTCTCATATCTTGGCTGGTTGTAGAATGCTTCTTGAAGATAACTTTAACTTTGCAAACGTTTGAAGAGAAGAAGCATGGGGTCAGCTAAACCATCTCTGTGATAGGACCTTTTTGTACGACTAGAGGGGGTGAATAGTATTTCTTCAATTTTGACCTACAATTTGTTAGCGAAAGCAAAAAATAAGTAATGAAATAGAAAAGCAATAAGAAAGCAAAGCTAACTCCTCGATTTACTTGGTCTCAACCTCCTTGAGATGACTAATCCAAGGCATACACACATACACTCAATCAAGCTTCACTATGATCTTCTCCTTTTCGATCCAAGAATGAAGATGGAGAAACCTTTACAAGATGATCTCTTCTTCTCACAAGATTAAAGATGAGCTTAGGAAGAAGAGATTGAGAGTATGGAGCATCAGAAGTTGTCCTCTCCCCAACCTCTCAAGCCTTATATACATGTTGTTGAAAACCCTTATACTAGTCGACTGATGAATCCATCAGTTGACTGATAGCACCTAATGGCTACTGTTTCCACCAAATCTGTGGGGATTCTATGCGTCATCAGCCTAATAACATTATATCAGTTGACTGGTAAAAGTACTAATCAACTGGTAAAAGTACCAATTGTTGGTGCGGGAAGCATCCGACGATCAAATCTGTGTTTTGATTATGTCAAAGGGTTCAAAGTTAAGTTGTCTTGTTATCTAACATGTATGAATGAGGTTGTAGGAAAGTCCTAACTACGGTTAGACAGGTCTAAGGAGCGGTAACCTTATGTCCTAGGGGTGGTAATTATAGGTGGAGGAAAACCTTAAGGGGTGGCAACCTTAGGTCCTAGGGGGTAGTAATCGTAGGTGGTAGAAATCCTAAGGGGGGGTAACCTTAAGTCCTAGGGGGTGGTAACCCTAGGTGGCGGAAAATCCAAGGGGGTGGTAACCCTAGATCTTAGGGGGTGGTAACCCTAGGCAGAAAGTCCAGTCAGTCTGGAGGACCGGACTGGTATCAAGTATGCACTCCTGAGTAGAGTAGGTGAGGACGCGTTCCCCGCGGAGGGAACAGTAGGCGTCGGTTCGACCTAGGGTTTCCGGTCGAAAATCCAAAGTCAGAACCGGACAGCCCGGTGACTGTCATACATTTGTTTTTATGCTATTATTATGTGCTAACTTTGTTTTACAGGATATGTTGTTGTATTGTGAACTAATATGTCTTGCAGGATCAAAAGAGCAAAGTTTGCCTCGGGTGAACAGTACCTGAGGCACCCTCATGGAGCTTGGAGGCGCCTCGGGTGCAAAGGGTCAGAGGTGCGCACAGCGGAGCTGGAGGCACCCTCATGGAGGCTTGAGGCGCCTCGGATAGCCTTGAAGGCGCCCTCAAGGAGCATGGAGGCGCCTTCAAGTGGATGAGTGACGAAGGAGTCTGGGCTTATCCGTGCAACTGACTCGGCTGTGATGGAGGCACCCTCAAGGGGCTTTGAGGTGCCTTCAACAACCCTTTTATAGAGGTCTCGACTAGCAGCTCATAACAACGACTTCCAAATGATCCTTCTTCTGTGTGCTACGAACGAGACGATCCAGAACAACTGTAGCAACACCCCGACGACCAGGAGCTTCAAACTTAGTATATTGTCGGTATAACTTATTTAGTGCATTTCTTATACTTCATCGTTGTATATTTGTGAACTTATAGTGATTGCCCAAAGTAAACACTCAACGAGTGTGGGCCTTGAAGTAGGAGTTGCCCAAGGCTTCGAACCAAGTAAAAAATACTTGGGTCTTCTTGTGTGTGTTTCATTTGTTATTCCACTGTGTTACTCGAACATTTTTGAATTCGATAAATGAAAGCCACGAGCGCTATGCACCCCCCCCTCTAGCACTTTTCGATCCAACAATTGGTATCAGAGTGGAGTCGTTTCGATTTGGTGCAACCACCAGTCAAGCATTATTCCATGGTGATTTTCAGTTTTTCGGAGTCGGTATTTTTGCCGCCTTCCGATTTTTCATAATCAATTTTTTTTGAAGTTGGTGCAACACCACTCGAGAACGCGTGCTATTTTTTCTTTTATCCCGCACTACTAATCCAGGATAAAGTCATGGGATAAGTTTTTCTATTTTTTTTGTACTAGATCTTCAATGGCTCTCCAAGAAGGCTATAGCACCGCTCGGCCACCGCTCTTCACCGGAGATGACTTCGGTTACTGGAAGGGTTGGATAGAGGCATACCTTTAGACTCACTTTGAAGTCTTGATGATTGTCAAAATCGGGCTCGAACTACCACTGACAGCGCTGGCAAACCGATACCGTACGAGAACTGGGACACGACTCTAATCAAGAAAGTAGAAGTCAATGCCAAAGAAACCTACATCTTCCAATGTGGACTAACGAAAGAGGAGTTGAACCGCATTGACCCATTCTCGAGCACCAAAGAACTGTGGGAGAAGCTGATCGAGTTGCACGAGGAAACATCCGACACCAAGGTAAGTAAGAGGGATCTTATTCTTAATAAACTATTTAATATTAAGTTGCAGGAAGGAGAAACAGCAAGCCAATTTCATGCACACATCCAAGACCTCCTCAACGGTCTCCACGCAATTGGACAAAAGGTAGAAAATAGAGATATCATCAGGTATTCCCTAAATGTTTTTTCGAGGAATACCTTGTGGGCGTCCATGGTAGATGCTTACAAGGTATCCAAGGATCTCTTCAATTAAACTGGATGAGTTATTTTCAGAATTCGAATTGCATGAACAAATTAACTCACGTGCAGCCAAGAAGGGTATAGCTTTGGTTGCAGGTATAGGCGGAGCGCGCGAGTCAAAACCAAGACGCAGAACCGAACCGGAGTCAGAAGAAGAATCGGATTCAGATGACGACGACAAGCTCACGACCGAACTCGTCAACTTGCTTAGGAAGCTCTACAGAAAGAAGAAAGGCTTCAACAAGAAGGATGTCAAAAAGGTAATTTAGTCCAAGGAGGTCCAACCAAACTCAAAGATGAAAGTCGAAGTCACCTGCTACGGATGCAACCAGAAGGGGCACGTCAAGGCAAACTGTCCGAACTAGAAAGACGCGTAGAAACTAAGAAAGAAGAAGTCTCTGAAGGCGACCTGGGATGAGTCTTCCTCAGAAGAGTCCAACGATGAAGAACTCGAACAGACGAGTTTCCTTGCAATGGCGGCCCGGGACCAAATCAACGAATCCAGAAGCGAGGACGAATCGAAAGCTGAGTCCGAGAGAAGCCGCGGATCCGTATCCATTTTCGAATGGCCTAACCCCTCTATAAGTATTTCTCGCCTATACAATTTAATTAATTATTTAATGCATAAATTAGCTAAATCCAACATTCAGATCAGATCACTTCTAAAGGAGGTAACATCCCTTAAAGAAGTGACCAACTCCGAATCCTTGACTGACCCGATTCAGGCTGGAACCTCAACTCAAGTCCAAAATCTTGAGGAAGAGAATTCCAGCCTGAAAATACAAGTCAAGGATTTGAAGATAGCATTGGAACGATTCACACTGGGTTCCAAGAATCTTGACTTGATTCTTGGAAAACAAAAAGCCGTATACAATCGATCCGGACTAGGGTTTAAAGCTAGAAGAAAGTACCGGTCTTATCTATCACTTGTTAACAGGCCGAATAGAAAGATAGTCCAAGCATGGGTACCTAAGTCCAACTTAGTCAATCAAGTTGGACTTGGTCAATATTGGGTCCCCAAGAATCAAGTACATTACCTTGATAGACCAAATCGAGCCTATGATCCAGGAGGAGCCAATAGAAAAACTATCTTAATAAATAAATAGAATTGCTTGATGATTGTTATTTTCTACTTTATTTTTATGCATGCTTAGATTAGGTTAGATTAAGGACCTAGGCATAATTTACACTTGATTAGTTAAACCTAGGGATTTCAAAAAGAAAATTAAATATATAATTTCTTTGAAAGGCTCTGTCTAGAAGTGGTGGATGATCACATACCCAAGAAGACCTAGTGCCTTGCCATAGCCTGGGAGCTAATCTTAGAAATGTGTATTTAATTGACTAATTGGAAAATCTAAGTCTAACTTAAATATAAATTAATCCTTAGATATAATCTAAATTAAAGATAGTCATCTCACAAAAATACATAAGGTTCCTTGATTGACAACTTAGAATCGGGTGAGATGGACCTAGGATGAACTTAGTCGAATTTAATCCACCTAATTGAATTTAATCTAATTAATCAACCTTAATTTAATTTAATCAATTTAATAAATTTAACTTAATTAATTTTAATCTTTCAAAATAATTATCTACAAAATTATAATTTTCAAATCATAATAATCTCAAAATTCAAAATAATTGTCTACACAATTATAATTTTCAAATTATAATAATTTCAAAATCATTATCATTATCTACAAAATTATAATTTTCAATTATTACATTTTCAATTTTCAAATCATAATAATTTCTAAATTTCAAAATAATTATCTACAAAATTATAATTTTCAAATCATAATAATTTCTAAATTTAAAATCATTAACTACAAAATTATAATTTTCAAATCATAATATTTTAAAAATTCAAAATCATTATAATTTTAAATTATTAAATTTTTAATTTTCAAATCATATAATAATTAATTTTCAAATTATAGTTAATTCAAAATCTTCAAAATTTTAAATGTTTACTCATTTGAAATTCAAACTCACTAAATTTTCAAACTTATCTCAATTTCAAATATTGATAAAAATTAAATAAAGTTAACTCCGTCTCACACTCACTAATAAGCTGAACATGCTTGATAACCTAAAATAGGTGAGATGGAAATTTACGAAAATCATATGTAACAATTGCTAAGTTTCTGTTAATTTGCATGCTTGGACTTTAGGACCCTAAGAATTTATTAAGACATTAATCAAGGGGGAGTGAAGGAAGTCGAGCTAAGTTTTCTTAAATTTCTTAATACTTCCAAATTTACAATTTATTTTTAAAATGAAAAGTTAATTATCTACAAAAATTAAATATTTACTCAAGTATTTTTCAAATCACTTACTTAATTAAGCAGTTTTTCAAGAAAATATTTTTTAGTTAAGTTTTTAACTTTAAATCTAAGATTCTATTAAATTTTTTCTTTAGAAAAAACTTTTATCAAAATCTGTTTTAAGTTAAGTACTTTTTCAAAACCTTAACTTGAAGCTAAGTGTTTTACATTTTGAAGCTAAGTGTTAAAATTCTCAAAGTCTTTTTAAAGCTAAGTCTTTTTAAAGCTAAATACTTGACAAAATGATTATTTTCAAAAGTTTAGCTAAGTCTTTGGTAAAAGTATTTTCAAAACAAAAATTTAACTAAGTTGTTTTTTAAAAAAAAAAAAAAAAAAGAGGCGGGGGGGGGGGGGGGGGGGGGGGGATAAGTTTTTTTAAAAAAAAGTTAAGTATTTTTGTAAGAATTTTTTTTTCAAGCCCTAATATTTATTAAACTCCCTTTCAACTAAGTTTTTAGCTCAGTAATTTTCAAAACTAAATATTAAATTAAAATGTTTTCTAAACTTAGCTATTTAGCAAGGTGTTTTATCAACACAACCATTTTAAAGCTAAAAATTTAGCTAAGTTTATTTTTCAAAAAAGATACAAAACTTGTGTTTATCTAAGTTTTTGTTGAAAAAGTTAAATATTTTTTCAAAGCATTTCTAAAGTAGCTAAGCATTATTAAAACTAAATTCAGCTAAATGCTACTCTTCAGGGGGAGCTTAGGATTACATAGAATATTTTTCTATTTTTTCTCTCTGCCTATTCTTTTTTATTTATGTCAAAGGGGGAGAGAAAAAGTAAAGTTAATAAGAAGTTAAGTAAAGTAAGAATTTTAAAGAAGTTAAGTAAATTAAGAATTTAAACATAAGGAGGAGCATAAGTTTTTACATTCATGCTCATGTCTAAATTTCTTATTTACTGTTATATTTTTACTTAACTTTGAACCGTGTTACCATAATCAAAAAGGGGGAGATTGTTGGTGCAGGAAGCATCCGATAATCGAACCCGTGTTTTGATTATGTCAAAGGGTTCAAAGTTAAGTTGTCTTGTTATCTAACATGTATGAATGAGGTTGCAGGAAAGTCCTAACTGCGGTTAGGCAGGTGGAAAACTCTATGGGGTGGTAACCTTAGGTCCTAGGGGGTGATAACTCTAGGTGAAGGAAACCCCTAAGGGGCCCTTAGGTCCTAGGGGTGGTAACTCTAGGTGGTAGAAATCCTAAGGGGGGTAACCTTAGGTCCTAGTGAGAGATAACCCTAGATGGTGGAAACCCCTAGGGGGTGGTAACCCTAGGTCCTAGGGGTGGTAACCCTAGGCAGAAAGTCCAGTCGGTCTGGAGGATCGGACTGGCATCAGGTATGCTCTCCTGAGTGGAGTAGGTGAGGATGCATTCCCGCGGAGGGAACAGTAGACATCGGTTCGACCTAGGGTTTCTAGTCAGAAATCCGAAGTTAGAACCGAACAGTCCGGTGACTGTGATACATTTATTTTTATGCTATTATTATGTGCTAACTTTATTTTGCAGGATATGTTGTTGTATTGTGAACTAACATATCTTGCAGGGTCAAAAGAGCAAAGTTTACCTCGGGTGAACAGTACCCGAAGCGCCCTCATAGAGCTTGGAGGCGCCTCAGGTGCAAAGGGGCAGAGGTGCGCACAGCGGAGCTGGAGGCACCCTCATGGAGGCTTGAGGCGCCTCGGACAGCCTTGAAGGCGCCCTCAAGGAGCATAAAGACGCCTTCAAGTGGATGAGCGACGAAGGAGTTTGGGCTTATCTGCGCGACTAACTTGGCTGTGATGGAGGCACCCTCAAGGGGCTTTGAGGTGCCTTCAACAACCCTTTTATAGAGGTCTCGACCAGCAGCTCATAACAACGACTTCCAAACAATCCTTCTTCCATGTGCTGCGAACGAGACGATCCAGAATAGCTGTAGCAACACCCCGAGACCAGGAGCTTCAAACTTAGTATTTCTGTTGTCGGTATAACTTATTTATTGCATTTCTTGTACTTCATCGTTGTATATTTACGAACTTATAGTGATTGCCAAAGTAAATGCTCAACGAGTGTGGGCCTTGGAGTAGGAGTCGCCCAAGGCTCTGAACCAAATAAAAATACTTGGGTCTTCTTATGTGTGTTTCATTTGTTATTCCGCTACATTACTCGAATGTTTTCAAATTCTATAAGTGAAAGCCACGAGCGCTATTCACCCCCCCCCCCTAGCATTTTTCGATCCAACACCAATCAACTGGTAAAAGTACCAGTTAACTGGTAGCTGCAGACTGGGAGAACAAAATGTCTCTGTTCACTCCCATTTGACTGATCAATTAACTGGACTAGTTGACTGTCATAACCATCAGTCAACTGGTCCCAATTACACACTCTCACTCATCCTCTCCGAAGTTTTCCTTGAAGTCTTCTTCCTCAGCCTTCGTCCCTCAGATGCATTCAAGCCCGTAGCTCTTCTTCGTGTCATCCTTCATGTTGCCTTGAAGTATGCTTCCTTCGGCTTCACTCAGTTACTCCTTGTCCACGATCCCTCGGATGCACCATCCTTCACCAATCTTCAAGGACCTGAGCCATAAGATGAGACTTTCCAAGCTTGTGTGTTTCACCAAGTCCTGCATGACTTAAGTACATATTAAAACCAATATGAAACCTAACTTAAACTTTTTGATACATACATTAAAACAATGATCGTACCCAATCAATCGTAGGTTGATTGCACCAACACTCTGCACCGAGCCTGAGGGTGTAGTTAAGAAAACTTGACACTTGACACCATCCATATAATAGTGTAATAAATAAACATTCTCAACTTTTATATGTGATCTTTGGGATTTGTAGTACCATTAAATTCTTTGATCTACAACACCCAAAATATCTTAGCAACTCATCCTGGAGGATATCCCTTGAAAACGAATGGCCTCGAAGAGCTTTTTCATTCCATTAGATTTGAGGTCCTTTTCGCTTGTAAAATCTTGATGAGGGGTTTCACCTAAAGATTCTACAGAATGTTCTCTCGCGACAGACTTATTGATCGGTATGGAAGAAGTAATTTGCGACATTCTCGTAGGCCAAGGTACCCTCTGGTATGACTGTGTTGCTTCAACCGACCAAGGCTGCAGTTCGGTTGAGGGATTGATCGCTGGTGGAGGATGTGAGGGTTTCCCCTTTAACACTGCTTGCATTGTCGTCGCTACTAATTTATCAAAATCCTTTGTTGCTATGGCGATGACATTAGGTCTTTTAGTATCATTCATCTTAATGTTTCAATTTAGGTCTTTAATTTAGTGGTTCCACAGACGGTGTCAATTTAATTTTGCTCATGAATATTGATGAGTGAATCACCGATGAATTAGCTTTGTTGCCAACTTAATCGTTAATCGTTGGATGGCAATGAGAATGATATGGTTTTACAAGCCTAGATGACATCAAAACTGGAGAAAAAGAGGTTGAAATGATGGCCAGGGATTTCCCAATGCAGCCACTCTGACGCTTAAGTTAGAGGATGGAGGAGGAAAAGAACAATATTAGGGTTTTGATATATGTAGGTGTGTGTATGTACCTTGAATGTCAGATAGTGCTACCTTTTATAGAGAGACAACAATTTTTTTTTCTTTCATTATGATCTTTATATTATCATTATTTAATTCCTTAAATAATGCCAGACTTATTCATACCGCTATCTTTTTCTCGAAATAATCTAAGATTTATGCAAGGATTATTATTTTCTTGAAATTATTAGAGATTTGTGTGATGGTTATTCTTTTCCTAAAATGGTCATGCGTTCTGATGTGCATTGCCAAGGAGCCAAGATGCCAAGGGGTGGGGTGTCAACTCAACTTCTCTGTTCGAACCGTCATCTCAACAAAGGTTTCCAATCTTCTTTTATCCATGTGACACCCATTAATTATCCTCTGGATCATCCATAGTTCAACTTTCAACCAATATTTATAGACTAGAGCCCAATCTCTCTCTCTCTCTCTATATATATATATATATGCATGACTAAAGCGCCTGAAATATACGTAGGAGCCTCAATTGTAAAATCTATCTTTTTCATATTGATTTTTACTGAGGTGTCTGGAATTAATTCATACGCCTTAGTATAGGTACAAATTCTTTTTTTTTTTTTGTTTATTTGTTTAGCTCCTGAGTTAAACCAATTAAATTTTATTTTTAGAATTTAGGAGTTGGGTTATAGTATTCAAGTTAAAAAAAAAAAAAATAGATGCTCACAAGGTGTATATAGTATTTAGGGTATGTATTTTTTTTTTTTAAGCTTTAGGGTTATGATTTAAAATTTGGGATCTAAGGTTTAGTATTTAGGATATAGTGTTTAAGATGTATAATTTTTAAATATTTTTAGAGTTTAGAATTTAAAATTTGGTATATAAATTTTAGGACCGTAGAATGTAAGGAATTTAGGATTAAAAAAAAGATTATGCTAAACTAATGCTCGAGACACCTAGATTAATTCCAGACGTCTCGAGGATCTGATGTGCACCGACGCGAATGTACAATCGCCCAACGATCAATCATATATATAGTCTATACTTCCTTATTCTGCACACTCCTGGATGATCCTCACATATCCAGATGCTCTCTTAGATGTCCCAATTATCAAAAGTGAATCGGGCCCAGTGAGGAGCTTCGGGCGTATGGAACTATGTATATATATAATATTTTCTTAAGAGTGATTGTAAATGCACCAAAGTGAAGGTGAGGTATATATAAAGGGAAAGGAGAAATGAATGAGCTCACAAAGGAAATGGGTTCAATTTAATCCCTTCATTTCCTCCGATTCCTCTCTATATAACTCGCCGGCGACGACGATGGACGATGGCGGCAACGCGATGAAGCTGTTTGGATTCAACATGGCCGAGACCGATGAGCCCGCCGAGTTGGCCTCCGTCTCCTCCTCCTCCGCCAACGCTGCCGCCGCCACAGGTGGCAGCGGAGACAGGGCCAAGTATGAGTGCCACTACTGCTGCCGCGAGTTCACTAATTCGCAGGCGCTCGGCGGCCACCAGAACGCGCACAAGAAGGAGCGCCAGAAGATGAAGCGCGCGCAGTTGCAGCAGCAGAACCTCGTCTTCGCCGCTTCCGCCGCCGCTAGCGGCGGTGGCCTACTGTTTCCTCGGAATTCGATCGGGTCGGCTTTCTCTCCTCCGGCGCAGCTACTCCGAGGCGCCTCAGTCCGGTGGCTCTACTTCTCCCGCACGCACGAGCCGACGGCCCCTGTGTCGGCGGCGGCGCCCATGCACGTGTCTCACGGGTGCGCCTTCCCTTCTTCTTCGTCCACGACTGCGCCGGCCGTCTCGGGGCCCGCCGTCTTCGCCCGCGCTTCCACCGGCGACCCAGCAGCACCGTCGGTTCGGAGGATCTCCGTTGAGAAGGGGACGCGCAATTCGGCGGTCAACTCGCCCGTTCCGGCCGAGTCGTGCGAACTCGACCTCAAACTCAGCCTCGCTCCCGCCGGGTTGTGACTCGGATCGGAGAATCAGGATAAACATGCAGTGTTTTTACCTCAAAAAAACAAAAAATAATAATAATTTGCTTCGAGTTATTCAGCTAATTAACTTGAATCATTGAATAATGATATATATTTTTAAAAAAATCTGATTTAGTTGATAATTCCGTTCACAGTCGCTTGTGAGTTCTGAGTTCTGACTCACAATTCGCTTCGACTCGTTCCTACACGTACGTAATTAGGTGATTTTTTTTTAATAATCCATCTGTTTAGACTAATTCCTGATTCGTGAAGCACAAATGGATTCACATCTAGGAACTTTTCAAATTTTTTATTCTGCTAATATCCTAGGGGTGTACAATAGTCGGATGAATACTTGTTACTTGATAATGACACAAAGAATAGATTCATAAAATTGAATTAAGAGACGAATTATTTATAATTATATTTGATTGTAATTAATTATGATTTTTTTTTAAAATTTATCGATTCTTAATATTATAGTTTATGTTGGGATGGATGATCAGAGACCATTGATGTATAAGTGACCAGGTAGCCTAACGTCAAGCGAGGACAGCCTCTAGATGGTCTTCGACCGGTCATCCGTTTCGATCCAAACTATAATATAAGGGAACGGTGAACTAAAGAAGAATCATAAAAAATTGCAATCGAATCGTGATTATAATTCGACTGTAATTATAAGTGATCTATTTTTTATGTACTAGGAGATCTGGACTCCCTAAGACATGGTGGTAAAAGATGAATACACCCGTTCTAGTGCTCCCGTCAACTCATCACAGGGCCAATATGAAAGAAATAAATTACGGACGACTACTAACCTTTAGAATATTAATTAACACATAAAGAAATATTTATCTCGAGTTAATTGAACTCCGTAAGAAATAGTAAAATGGTAAGAGGTAGGATTTAAATCTTTCACTAAAATGTCTCGTGAAGCTCAAATAAATGATGATATTAGATGTCATGCCGGGACTCATCTAGATTTCTTGGATTTTCCTGATGACCAATTTATGGGCTAATGTATTTTAGGACGAGAGAAGGTGTAATTATGAATTTTTCCATATATCTAACATTTTAATCAATTATTTACTCTCTAAATCTCTAAATTAAATTTTACAATCAACTTGGGAATTTTTTTATATATAACTTTTATTATCTACCGATTTGTAATTTCTAACTCCGCCACTAGAAATCAAGTCGTCCATCTATAGAATTAATTGAGTCGGCAGAAGGCTTGAATAGCTAGATTAATATAAATAAACGAATGGGTATAATTTTTTTTTGGGGAAAATTAAAGTAAGATTAAAAATCTGCTAATTAGATTCGTATCACTTAAACTAATGCAGGCAAATTATAATATTATCCACAATTTAAGCACCTTAATTATAGCATATCTTGTATGATTCGACACCAACATAATTAATTAACTTGTCTTTTCTGCCACTTCGAATTAATTATAAAAAAATATTGGCACCTGGTCTTTATACACTGTTCTTGATCACAATTAATTAATAAATATATAAAATACCTGTTTTCTAAAAAGGTAGATCCGCTACCTTAGCGATCCCCCTAGTGCCGGTCCCACGGATATGGAAGGAGGTTCATACAGGTACACAGGCCATAAACACATAGCGGGATAAATCTTAGGTCGTCAGTTCCTGAGAATCGACCCCTGATCATTACATCAGAGATATCATATACCCACCATCTGCGCTACGTCCTGGGGGCTAAAATACCTGTTTTCTAATAATTATTGTTCTTGGTCACAATTAATTAACTTGTCTTTCTGTTGTCATCAAAAGTGAAATTTATTAGGGGTGTTTCAGTCATATTTATAAGTGTAGGAAGTACAAGGACAAAGTAAAATTAGAAGCGGGGAATTCAATAAAAATTTGGTGTGGAATGGAATTTTTCTCAAGGCAGGCCCAATGTCTCAAAACGGGCCCAATAAAAACCTGAGGCGAGAGGAGCAACGTCCAAGCGTGCGGCGGCGGCGGCGGCGGCGGCGGCGAGAGAAGAGTGGGAGGCCCGAGAGTCGCCGGCGTTCTGCAGCTTGTGATGAGGACGGGGGAGGGCGATCCGGAACCTCTCAAGCTCCCTTCCGGTCCTGTTCTCTCCGCGGAACCACGGGTATTGAAGCGAAAGCATGAAGCGGACCGTCACAGGCACACGGCCGTCGAGACCAAGCGGCGGCGAACTAGAGGACGCGGGGAAGATGGGATTCGACGATGGGTCTTCTCACCACGAGATTTATCGTCTTCAATGCGTAAGGGACTCGCTTCCAACCGTTTCTTCTCCTCCGCCCATTGGAAATCGTGAATTGTAGGGTTCGGGCGTACCCCGGAACAGAATGTTCGTAACTAAGTAGACCGAATAGGGATCTTGGTAATTGTTTTCCATGAAAGCGTTAATCTTATATGATAAAAATGTTTTTTTTTTTTAGCTTAGAAAGTGGTAGATTCGTACCCGCCATGCTCTTCCTCTGCTCGAGTGGATCAAATTAATTATTTCAAATCTTATGATAATACGTCTTCTTAAATTTCTTGTAGTTATTTTACTTCATACACTTGTTTCTGTCGATGATTCTTATGTCTTTTAATTTCCATTGTGACCTTTTTCTGATTGTACTACGTCATTTTGGAAATGCTACAGGTATACAGTTGTGTTAAATTGTGTAGCACTACTACTTTCATCTTTTGAGCTTTATTTTGCTATTGTATTACCTTTTCACCTTTGTACTTCAAATGCAACTATTTTTACTCTTTTTATCGTACAATTTTGTCATCAATGCGTCTTTCATTTTGCAGAGAGGTTTGTAATTGTTTCATACAACCTTTTGGGAGTTGAAAATGCTTCGAAGCATTTGGATTTATATCATTCAGTTCCCTCTCACTGTCTTAATTGGGATAGACGGAAAAGGCAAATACACAAGGAACTGACTCTATATAATCCAAACATATTATGCTTCCAGGTATAGTAAAACTCCCTGATGCCTTTTTGTTTGTTCAATTTAGAAATATCATGCTTATGCTTATGCGTGTGCTTAATTCTGGTGTTGAAAAAGGGAGTTAATAGTACATGTTATGTTGTGATAGTGTGATTGTAGAGTAGTGGTCTTTCTCATAGTCAAATTGGCAGTACATTGTCCAATAAAAGCTGAATAAAAGAATCTTCAACATGGTTGTAGTACATTTGTATATGATATCCTTTTGAGTCCACGACATAAATTCTTACTGATGGACAATTCTAGTGGTTGTATATATTATACATTCTTTGGTGATTCACCAGGATAGTTACTCAATTTGGGTATTCAATCCTCAAGTTGACAACTATCATTGATCTACAGGAGGTTGATAAATTTGATGAGTTGGCCAGTCTTTTTCAGACAGATGGCTATGCTGGTATTTATAAGGTGTGTTTTGAGCTAAACTGGATTTTTTTTTCCTCCTATATTGTTGTATTTTTCATATGTTGGCTGTTTCAGCAACGGACCGGGGAAGCAAATGATGGTTGTGCTATTTTCTGGAAGGAGAAAGAGTAAGCTTGTATATCATCAAATTCCTTGTTGTTTAAATTATAGTGACCTGCTATCTTGTGAAACTTTTCTAAAATTTGACTTAATGTAATGTTATTTTAATCTGAATAGAAGATTCTAGTAGGATGATTGATGAACATGATGATATGTTGAATCTGCAACTCACATATGCAAAGCTATGAAACCGGTCTGATTCCTTCAGTAGTTTGACTCATGGATCATCTAAGAAGTCAAGTTATTAAAGTATTTGTCACAAATGTCAAGATGGGGTATTTTAGTAACCAAAAATATTTAGCAATCCACTTATAGTTTCTTTATTTAACTTATACCTTTTAGACATTTCACAAAAGCTTCAAGGTATTAAATTTAATTTTGGGAATATGACCATAAGCCTAGTCTATTTCCTCTCTCTCTCTCTCTCTCTCTCTCTCTCTCTACAAGACTTGTTTTCTAATCATTTTCTTAGTTAGTTGTTTTTCTTCCAAGAAACTATGCATTAAAATTTACATGACCATAGTGTGTACTCCATGTATTGATAAATGTAAAAATATCTGATCTTTTTGCTCACAATTTGAGTATATTTCCTAGCAGATAGAACCTCTCTCTTCAGATTCATTTACATCATACTGAAGTTGTTTATCTTGTATACTCTTTAGGTTTACTCTCTTGTATCAAGAAGACATAGAATTTCAAAAATTTGGCCTTCGGAACAATGTTGCACAACTTTGCCTATTGAAGGTACAGTTGATTCGATGCTTTTAAGTGACAACAGTTTGACAGGCATATATTATCACATTTGTTGATTCTTGGAGCTTGGTGGGTCATACTTATTCGTCGGAGATGATGTGCTTTTGGATATGTGCCATCTATCCAACACTTAATCTTTGGACAAAACATCAAGTTATGCTCTACTGCTGTGTTTAGAAACAACCCTATTGTGAAGTTGTCATCTAATATTGAGTGTTAGTACAGAATAATTGATAATGAGAAACATTTTTTTTGTACTTATGTTATTTAACTTTGTCAGTTTGGCCATGTAATTTAGCATTGTCTAATTTTCTATTTCTATGAGTATTTGAAATGCTTTACTTAGCTCACAGCATTGTCTCCTGATAGGAAAATCCTGGATGATTTCTAATTAGATAATATATCATTTCTTTTCCTTTTTTCTTCCCTCTTCATAGGTTTCTAACAACCATTCAAATCATCCGGTGGATAAAAATACGAGTTCTGGAACAGAGTAAGTTTGCCAAATCTTGTTGAAATGGTAGTTTATCTTTTGTTCAATGTTATGCACTTTGATTATTTTTGGCTTTAGGGTTATCCATATGGAGTTAAGTAATTGTGAATACATTAACTTTCATGATTACTTGTTTGATATCATACAAGTATTTACACATTTCTGATTAGATGGAATTTTAATCTTGTCTATTTAACTTTAATTGAAAACTGATGTAGATGCAAATTTGCTACGCCAGTGTCTTCTCGGACTTTAGTTGTTGGCAACATACATGTCCTCTTCAATCCAAATCGCGGAGATATCAAGTTGGGGCAGGTATTGATTCCAGTATCTATACAATGTATATAATGTGTTTTATTTCTTATTCTATTAGACATGCAAATCAGTGACTTTTTTGGAAGGTATGATTTAATTGAAAAACTAATACACCTTTCATGTTGTAGTTTAACTTAAGCTCAGTTATGCAGCATAATGAAATGCCAGCAACACCGCATGAAGTTTGAGCAATATCTCGTTTACTAGCATATATTCATAGTATGGTTCTCCAAATCTATCTATATATATATATCTAAAAGGATAATCCACCACATGGATTCTCATATTATTGGCAATTATGCTTTTAGACAGCATTTTTAATGGCTAATAACATGATGTCATTTGTATTTTTTAATCTACCTATGCATTCATAAGCGGACCAAAATATGCCAAATGTCATTGTCATGAAGAAGATAAACCTCTCAATGTAGTATCATAATGATCATTAATAATGTCCCCTCGGATGGGTCTAGTGCCTAGCGCATGAGGTGTTGCCACAATGAGGTTGGGGTTCAAATCTTGACAAAGCCGAGGTAAATACCTCCCTTATGTACTAGTCACTATTCCAAAAGCTAGTAGCCGCCCGTGATTTACCTCCTCCGTGTTGGCCCTGGGACGAGTTGGCAGGGGCAGGGCGAGCGTATTCGCCTTTTGCCACAATAATGATCATTAATAATGACCCCACGGGTCATTCGAGATGATAAGTGGTGGCATGCTTGCCACATGAGGTCGCGGGGTCGAATCGCAGGGCTGTCGGGGCGTAAATCCTCGGACCCTGTGCAACTCACCCCACCACCACTTGCCCTCTTGGTTGTCGTGATTTACCTCCCTCATGATGGCCTGGGGTCGGGTGCGACGGGGACGCTGGGGGCGAGCGATTGCCACATAATGATCATTAATATTGCCCCCTGGGGACGGTGGGGTGTTACTACATGAGGTCTAGGAGTCGAAACTCGGCGTGTCCGAGCATGCCTTCTCTCATGTCTTGGCCACCTGCACTAATGGCTAGTAGTCATCCATGATTTACCTTCTCCGTATTGGCCTAGGGACGGGTTGGCGGGAGCAGCGAGCGAATCGCCTTTTGCCATATAATGACCATTAATAACATATTAATTAATAGATATGCTATTTAACTCATCAATATTATTACTTTTTAAACAACTCTAAAGCTCAAATATCTAGATTTATACTTAAAAGGAATGCCCAAAGAGTTGTTTATCTATTTTGTTGCCACAGGATTTTTAGCTTCTTTATTAATAACGGATTCTATTTAGCCAAGTTTATGAATGTAATGTTAAGTTGGAATTATTTTATTCCTTCAATCATATTTAACCAAGTTTGAAGTCTTTTGGTTTTTCTTTTGTAATGATTCGTACATTAAGATTATATTTAAATCTAATTAGCCAAAGATAAGCAATTCAAGCGGTTGACGAAGAGTTTCTCTCCTTCCCTTGTGAACTAGAATCAAACTGTGATCAGAGGAAGGCTAGATCAATCAAGTTTTTCATAGTCATCTCAATTCGATCAAATTTTAACTTGATTCCATCCACTTCCATTATAAATTTGACCAAATTATTTTATTCACCAATTTCTAATGTAATCTAACTAATTTCTTGCTCACGTTTTTGAAACTCTATTTCTTTTTTCCCCTAAATTTCTCAATTTCTATGAGGAGACAATTATTTGTTAGTTAAGGTGTAAATTTGTATACGATTATGAGTATCAATTGGACAAAAGAGTGCCTTACTCATGTGAGGTTGGTCGTGGACTTGAATTTATGTCAAAGAGCTATAGTCTTTTGAATTTTGAAAGCTAGCTAGTTAATTGACAATTTGCCTATGAAAATCCTAGGTAGAGGGTTCTCTTCTAAAGAACCTCTCTGGTCAAACCTATTATAAAATTGTCTCATATCATCATCTATACTTAAATAAATTTTATTTTATTTTATTATTGCTAACCAAATCTTTTTTACTTTCTCTTGTTTGATGTGCGTGTTTGTCATAGTTTCACATTACCTAACTGAAGCATTTATTGGTTGTCTAGGTACATGGTCGTACCATCTTAAACGTGTTTTCCGGAGTTTTCCCTCAATAGGTGCAACTCCGACTTTCTCTTATTTTTTATTCTGTCCATCCTCGTCAGTGTTCTAAATGGCGGTTGAGGTGGCCGCCTAGGCACCGCCTAAGCGGGAGGCGAACCTCAATCGCATCGCCTTTAGGCGGTAGTTCAGCGTTTCCGCTTTGGACTTGACATGCTTGCGATGTGTCCGGATGCATCGCCGAAGGGTCTGTCACCGTACTCGGGTGATGCTTCCAAGATCGTTGTCTGGCTTGGGTGATGTGTCTGGTCTCGAGCGACAGGTGCATACTCGTTGCCTCGACCCGTTGACAGGTCTGAACGCGACGCATCCGAAGATGCATCCGACGCTGAACCACCGAAGTCGATCGTCGAATAGAATAGTTTTTTTTTAACTTAGGATTTAATTAAAATTTTAGATTAATAATTTTAATCATGATTGGGATAATTTAAATAAGCTTAATTATAGCCAAATAAAATTGTCCTATTAGTTTAATATATATTTAAAAAATTATGATTATTTATTAAAAAAAATATTTAGATTAATTTTTTTATTTTTAGTTAATATATTTTATAGTATTTTTTAAAATTTTTGATCCTTTATTCAATGTTTTATCCATTAGTTAATATATTATTTAATTATGTATAAATTAGTAAAAAAAATTCAGCCACGTTGGTAGGCAGTCACTGAACACCACCATCGCCTATCGCCATTTACAACACTGATCCTCGTATGCCCACACATTCACCTTAACATCCTCATCTCTACAACTCTCATTTTCTTCTCATATGCTCGAGTCATAACCCAACATTCAGCTTCATATAACATAGCAGGTCTAATTATTGCTAAACTATAGTTTTATAAAACTTTCATTTAAGTTCTAGAGGTACTTTATAATCACATAAAACACCCGACACTCTCATCCATTTCAACCATCCTGTTTGTATTCTATATAAGACATCTCTCTCTATCTCTCCATCATTTTTCAAAAAAGATCCTAAATATTTAAAGCTCTCAATTCTAGACAATTTGACGTCTCCAATCTTAACAATTGTCTCATTACATCTAATATTGCTAAATTTAAATTTCATATATTCTATCTTTATTTTACCAAGCCTAAAATTTTTCCCTTCCAGTGTTTCCCGCTAAGATTCTAGTTTAGCATTTACTCATTCACGTGTTTCATTTACCAAAACAATATCATCTGCAAACAACATGCACTATAATACTATGTTTTGGATGTGTGTGTGGGTTCGCTTATAATTAATGTAAAAAGATAAAGACTTAAAGTTGATCCTTGATATAACTTTATCTTTATTAGAAATACTTTAATTACTCCACTTGAAGTCTTTACTTTGGTTGTTACATCCTCATACATATCTTTAATCAATTCAATATATGTTATGCTAACAACTCTCTTTTCTAGAATTCTCCATATAATTTCTCTTGGGATTCTATCATAAGTTTTTTCTAAGTCGATGAATATCATGTGTAGATCTTATTTTTGATCCCGATATTTTTCAATTAATTGTCTAAGAAGATGTATAGCTTCTATTGTCGATTTTCGAGGCATGAACCTAAATTGATTTTCAGTCACTGTGGTATCTTTCTTTAATCTTTTTTCTATTACTTTTTCCTAAAGTTTCATGATATGATTCATTAGTTTAATACCTCTATAGTTTACATAATTTTATACGTCTCCTTTATTCTTATAGAAGGGAATTAGAGTACTTACCATCCATTGATTAGACATTTTTTTTCGTTTTCAATATCATGTTAAATAATTTTGTAAGTCATTCAATATCTTGTTTCCTAGGCACTTCTGTACCTCTATCGGAATATCATTTGGTTCAACGGTTTTTCCATTGTGCATCCCATTAAAACTTGTTCTACTTCTGAAGTTTGAATTTTACGATAAAAATTTAAATTTCTATGTTCATTTGATATACTTAAATTACCTAAATTAAGTTGGTCATCTAAACCTTTATTAAAGAGTTGATAAAAATACTTCTTCCACAACTCTTTTATTTCTCCATCATTTACTAGTACCCTATTGCATTCATCTTTAATCCATTTATTTAGACAAGATCTCTTCTCTTCCTTTTTCTCACTTTAGCTATTCTATAAATATCTCCCTTTCTTTTACATCTAAATTTTGATATAATCGTTCAAAAGTTTCATTCTTTGTTTCATTCACTACTTTCTTAACCTCATTCTTGGATATTATGTATTTTTTTAAGTTTTCCTCGTTCTTACAAATATATAATTTCTTATAAGCGGTTCGTTTTTCCTTCACTTTCTCTTGTACTTTTTCATTCCACCATCAATATTTCTTATTTAGTGGTGCATGTCCTTTGACTCATCGAGAACTCTTACCTACTATTTTCAATTTTGATATCATTTTATTCCATGTCGTATTAGAGTTACCGTATATTTCACCTAATGCTTGTACTTCTTTCTACTCCTTAAATATATTTTGCTTCTCATCCTAACTTCCATCACTTAATTCTAAGACTCGTATATATTTTAATTCTAAGACTCGTATATATTTTAATTCTAGGAGTCATATATATTTTCTTTCTATTGATACTATGTTTATGGCGTATATTCAATACTACTAACCTATATTGGGTAGTTAAACTTTCTCCAGATATGACTTTGCAATCTTTATAAATCTTTCTATCCCTCTTTCTAACCATAAGAAAGTCAATTTAAAATTTATTATTCCTACTTTTGAACGTGACCAAATGTTCTTCTCTTTTCATAGAAAAACGTATTAGCTAATATAAAGTCATATGTTATCGCAAAATCCAATATAGTTTTTCCTTCTTCATTTCTTATTCCAAACGAAGGAGAGTCTTGGCGCAATGGTAAAGTTATTACTTTGTGACCAAAATGGTCACGGGTTTGAATCCTAGAAACAACCTCTTGCAAAAAGTAAGGTAAGACTGCGTAGATCCTTCCCCGGGACCCTACATAGCAGGAGCTTCGTGCACCGGGCTGTCCTTTTTTATTTCTTATTCCAAACCTATAATCTCCATATATAACAGGTCCATCTAGATCACCTCCTATTAAAATCATTTCATTTGACGGAATGTTTTATAGTATTTCATTTAGGTCATCCCAAAACTTTGATTTGGTAGCTTCATTTAATCCTACTTGCAGTGCATATATACTAATTATGTTCATAGTTTCTTTTGCCATTATTATCGTAAGGGTTATAATTCTATTCCCTTTTCTAAGTACTCCTACGACAACTTCATCTTTTAACGAACTATCTACAATAATATTCACTCCATTTCTTGTTCTACTCTTTCTTATGTATCATAACTTAAAACTCGAATTCTCTATCATTTTTGCCTTCTCGCCTACCCATTTTGTCTCTTGTACACACAAAATACTAATTTTTCTCCTAATCATCGTATCTACTACCTCTATTGATTTACTAGTGAGGGTTCCTATATTGCATATTTCAAATCTTAGATTATTAGTTTTATTATAATCTTTATTCTTATTCAATCTATGATGTGAAAACTCTTGCCTATTTAACACTACACCCAAGTTTTCATGAAGATGTAGTTGTCCTTGCCAATACGTAATAGTTGGACCCTGTAATGCGAACTCTTGCATATTTAGCACTACACCTGAGTTATGGAGATGTAGCAGTTCTTACCGAGACGTTATAGTCGGACCTGCAACGTGTTCCTTCCGGGAACAACCTAGCATTAACACAATAGTTTAATGAATTCATTCATTGAATATTTACCATAGTTTAACGTTGGTTATATGTATATACTTCTCACACTCATCCATACAACTATAGTCATAGAATTGAAATTGTTGGTTTATATATATCGCCATATAGATAATTCTGTTAAGCAAATATTATGTCTGATTAGAATGTTCACAACTTGCAATTTAGTTTGTCTTTTCTTTATTTTATTGAGAGTTGCATTTAGTTAACCATTCTATAATTTGATGAAAGATTTCATTAATAGACAATGCTTCGCCTTTCTGCGGACCAATTATATCCTTCAAACTAGTCCCAGCTTTTTCTCCAATACTTTTCCATTTGAGAATGTTGAAATGCTATTTACATCTTTCCTTCCTAATTCTCTTTTCTAGCTCTTTGTGCACTAAGAACAAATTATTCACAGATATTTAATTTATATAAATCTTCTAACCTCCAAACTGTTTTCTCTTTTATCAAGATGTTTATTTTCCTTTGAATATCATCTTTTTGTGGTGATAATATTATCATTCATTTGAGACACCATGAAAATGAAGCTAGATATTAATATAATAGATGACGAATTGATTGTGTCTACAGTCTTTAAACTCATGTCTATGTGTTATCTTGACATCCATTCATATAACTTCTGCCTGTAATACTTTGCATTCAGATTTGTAACATCATGAAGCATTAATGCCATCTGTTAAAACTGGGAATTTAATCTGTTGGTTTTCTTTTCTTGGTCTGGTAGATGCGAGTGTTACTAGAGAGAGCAAATGCATTGTCAAAAAAATACGGCAATGCTCCTGTTGTAATATCTGGCGATTTAAACAGTACACCAAAGGTGAGATATATCGCATTATTTTCTCTTCTTTACATTATTATGTCCTTGATCTTATTTAAGAGAACTTCATCTTCAAGTACTTATGATTACTTATTGCTGGAAACTAAGACATGTTTTCCTATGATCTAGAGTGCAATTTGCCAGTTCTTATCTTCAACAGAGGTGGTAATTTGGTTCTCCTTTTCTTTTCAAGTCTATCTACAATAAAAAGCATATTAGCATAAATTTACTAACAAGTTAACTTGCAGCTAGACATTCTGCAGTATGATCGCAAGAAAATGTCTGGGCAAGTTGAATTTTCAACTAGACATGTGTCTTTTGCTGTACAGAATGATCGACTAAGGTCCTTTTCCTTTTCAGAATTGTGTTTGAGTTGTATTCTATGTTAACATGAATCATCACTTTGAGAGGCCATCTTTTATTAGCTAATATTGTGATATTTATATTTCCAATCTACAGGATGTGGAGGTGCATGACAAGTCAGATGAAGTACAGTTGGAGTGAAGAAGAAATATGCCTTGCATCTGGAAGAAGAGGATGCACCCATCTGCGAAACCCTCTTATTCTTTCAAGTGCATATCAAGGGGTTCCGGTAATTTCTTGTCTATGACCCTTTTTTTGCTTTGTGTAGATATTCCTTAGCCATCTTTATGCTTTGAATAAAAAAAATGGACTATGTACTGGGTTCCA
This sequence comes from Zingiber officinale, assembly GCF_018446385.1. NCBI lineage: Eukaryota > Viridiplantae > Streptophyta > Magnoliopsida > Zingiberales > Zingiberaceae > Zingiber > Zingiber officinale. The sequence continues at coordinate 102,283,430 of NC_056002.1, forward strand.
CATCTAGTTGTATGCCCATGTGCTTTTAACCCACAATACACTTTTCTTAGTTCCACAAGGAGCCTGATATCTAGGATGTCCTTCCTAGAGCTTTTAGTTATGCTCCAGTCTGTTACTCTATCATAAAAACAATAAACATACCGCCTTTCGTATTGCAACTCCTCAGGGTGGTTACAAAACAAGAGATGAAAATGGTGAACCTTTGGCAACTTCTTATCACTCCAAGTTCATGGGAACAGTCGACTACATCTGGTGGGAATTTGTTACGAGTAATATTTTTCTTTTGTTCGAATGCTTGAATGTCGTTGCAACTTTTTCAAATGATATCCAGGCACTCTTCGTCCCTTGTTCCTGTTGGAGTCGTTGACACCTTGCCAATCAAAATTTTAGAAAGATTAGGAGGTCTTCCAAATAAGGTAAATGCTGACCCTTGCTGAATTCTGATTCCAGTTCTTTTTTATTAAATTTTAATTTAAATGTATCATATGAGTTTTAAGAATGAACCATGCCAACCGCTACATTGATTAAATGGATCAGCTCAACCAGTTTATGTTGTTTAAGATCATTGATTTCTTTCTACTATTTCTTGTGAACTTCTGACGTCGAGTTTATTCGACTCTTCTGCGTTCCTGGAATTTGGTATTGCAGTATGAGGAAGGGAGATCTAAACATCTCTGATCATGAAGGATGTTTTAGTTAAGGTGACACTTGGAACAACCTATTTAGTTAGAGCCAACATTTCTAGCACAATGCAGCGTTTTGCCACTTTGCCCATATGTGATTTCGAACCTCGATACGATCCAGTTTCGCAGATACTTGTGTAGCTAGATTCACAATGGCGAGATCCACCTTGAAATGCCTTCTCTAGTGAGCTTAAAGTTCCGATACAAAGCTTTTACCTGGAATTCATAATATAACAAATGCTTGTTAACCTTGTTCTAGCAACAAGATAGTCTGTTCATCTTCCTCCTTTACCCGACAATCCGAGTCTCCACGTTCTTATTTGGCTACTCTTTTATCTTGCAGCAATGGGGTAGCGATCATCTTTCCTTGGTGTGTGAATTTGCCTTTGTCGATTAGGCCGATTCTGATTGTATTATGCATGACTGACTGGTAAAGTTTAACCCTCATCATAAACTCAATCTACTTTTAATCCTTTTTCACAGCGACGACAACTAACACATTGCAATATTTCCTCCTCCAGGCATTACCATTTCTTGTATGTTTTAAATAACTGGATGATTCGAGAAGACGGTGTCGATGAAACTTGTTTTTCGGTTTCCTCCTCGCTTCGCAGGGTCTCTTGTTTATGTATTAACAATGCCTAGCTATTCTGAACATTTTATTGTTAGTCTTGTGTAAGTTGAGAACGATATCAATTTAATAGAAATGTTAGACAGCCCCTCAACTCAAAGGCTGAAAGCTTGTAACCTTATTTTTAAACCTGTGAATGTCTCTGTTCCAGCGATCAAAAATTTGTAACCTTCTTAAGTTTAATCAATTTATCTGGGAAACATTAAGTTACGGATAAAGAATTTTATTGAAGTTCAGAAATGTTTTCTGAATTTTATTTTGATTATATATAAAAAAGAAGTAGAAAGAAATAGCGTTGGGAGGTGTGGCGGTTATTCTGCAAAATTTTTGAACGGCGTTACAGGTCAAAGTCCAGCCACCGGGCGATCTCTGTATCGGTGATGGGGGTGTCTTCGGCGCCAGTGATGTCGTCCAAGGGCAGTTGGGACGCCAAATGGTCCGAGAAGAGGAGGTCGTCGGGCTCGAATGCGAGATCTGCTTCGAGAGGGAGAGCGTTGAAGAGATCCGCGAAGGACTCCTCCTCTCCCTCCGGCTCGGCTGCGGCCTCCGCCGAGGAGCGACTGTCGGAAGAGAAGACCTCCAGTACGGACGAAGGGGAAGGCGGCTCCTTGCTTGGGACTTCGACGGAGGCGGAGGAAGTGGTGACTGAGAGGTTCTCCTTGATTCGGAAGCGGAGGGTGGCGGTACCGGAGGAGGAGCCGCTGACGGAGTGCTTCTTCTTGACTGGGAAGGGGAGGGTGGTGGCGGTGGAGGATTGATTCTCCTCGGCTTTGAAGCTGAGAGCGGCGGCCTCGTAAGCCGCGGAGGCGGCCTCCGCCGTGTCGAAGGTGCCGAGCCAGATCCTGCCCCTGCTGGGGTGGCGTATCTCGGCCGCCCATCTTCCCCATGGCCGCTGCCTGACGCCTTTAAACCTGCCGGAGAACTCGCTGCCGGACGATTTGACCTTGGCCTTCGGCGGGGTTTTGGCGGGCGGTTTCCGCTTCCTCCCACCGCTCTCCGGAGGAAGGCCGGCGGGGAAGGACGAAGGAACCACCTCCCGGAATTCGCAAATCCCCCTCTTCCTCTTGTGGGGGATCCCTTCGTCTTCGCTCGACTCAGTTGCGTCCGGGTCATCGAACACCACGCGGATTCTTCTCACGGAGAGATCCGAATGAGATGGCCGGTGTCGCTTCTTCTTCGGCTTCCTCTCAGCCGCCTCTTCTCGTGGCTTCCCGATCAGATGTGGAATCGCAGCCATTTCCTGCTCCCTTACTCAATCGCGAGCTCCTCTCAAGAACATTAACGAGACGAATCCAGAGCACTGCGCTCCAAATCCAACCTGCAACCTCAGAACCCCCACAAAATCAACATTTTTCAACATCTCTTCGTCCCCAGCGGGGAGGAGAGGAGGGATATCAAAACGGACTCGCCGCCGATCGAAAGATTCAAACTTTCCGGCCGGCGAACAAGAATAGATCGACGGCAACAGACAACATTATTGCGAGTACAAACCTCGATTCGACCGCTCGCCGCTGCCCACTCCTCTGCACCTTTCGCTTTATCGGCCTGCTCGCCGCCGCAGCCGCCGCCGTCGCTAAAACCCCAAAGCGGCCGACTGAGCGGGATAAGATAACCAACCGACGGTTAAGATTCTCCACGTCGACGGCGGCGTGGTTATAGGACGGCCACGATGTTGCAAACGAATAGAGAGAAAAACCAGCAGTTGATTACATACGCCGGTTAAGTTGGAGACGCAAACAACGATATATAGAACATGGGCAAATATTTTTTTGTTAATCGTTGCGAACAAATCTGGAATAAAAAATAAAATGATTTGGAATTATTATTATTATTAATTTAAATATTTATTCCCCCAAATTATAGGAAATTATCAAACAATTTTAGTATTTTTGTTTTTGTAATCTTTACTAATATACCTTATCTGCTAATATTTATTTCTATAATTGCATCGGAAATCTTCTTTATCTGTTGACTTGTTATTTTAGGGGGTTAGGAATATAATTGTATTCAAATATTTTAAGTCGGAAAAGATAAATAAGAAAATTATTTTTGTCTTTAAATGCTTTAATATCTTTTATACTTATCACAAAAATTTTAAATTTATGGATTTTAATTTATGAGAGGAATCAATAATGTATTGTATTTGAATGAGTAAAATGTTAAAAAATTAAAAACAAAATCTAAACTTTCTATATTGTTGATATGCTTCAATAATAGCAAAAAAATAACTTATTGATGATAAAATTTTGAAATAGTAAAAGAACATTGTTATATGTGTAATTAGATTAGCATAAGAAAAAGTAAGAAATAATTAAATGAGAACAAAATAAAGAGAATTTAATTAATCATGCATTCTAGTTATTCAATAAAAAGACATCTACGTAAAACCTTGAGGTATCTTTACTTAAAGAGGATTGGATAATAACAATGAACTAAAAACCTTATTAGTAAAAAATCAATCCCTAATCGTTTGGTAGTGATTTAGCTTCTTTCATGGGAGGGGCTATGAGAGAGGTGAGTGTAATTATTATTTTTCTATAATTAAAGGGAAATTAAAAAGAATAAGAGATTCCTCCTTAATACAAAGTCATCTACATATGATTATAGCACTGACCATGTGAGACACTTGGAGTTCACCTTTTACCGCATTAAAAGGAAATTAAAGGAAATAAGAGATCATTCACTTTTTTTTTTAGAGTCACACTATCAAAATTAGGGATGCAAAACAATTGAAACTAAGTCGAATAATATGAAAATATTAATATTTGAGTTTGAATTTTAAAAATATATGTGATATTCAAATTCAATTTAAAGCTCAAAAATATAAATAATTTTGACTGAGTTTGGTTTGAAATAAAATTTGAGTTCAATTTTGGTTCGAATTGTTCGAACTTTAATTAAGCATAATCGAATTATAATTTGAACTGATTTAAATTGAGTTATTCGAATCTTAATTTAAGCATATGTAAATTAAAATTGTGTAAAAATAACTAGAGCTCAGTTCGCAAACGGCTCATGAAGAATCAAACAAAATAGTATGGGTTGAAATTCGGCTCGAAAAAAATCATCAAATATATTTGAGTTCGGCCCGAATTTGATAATTTTGAATACAAATGGAGACTCGAAAGGCGAACAAACTCAATTCAAAACCAAGGAGGCGCTTAAGCAAGATCTGGTGAAAACTAAGGGATGTGCAACAGGAAAACAATTCATATCCACTTTGGAGATGAACATGGGCTACAACAATGGGAGGAGAAGTTTTCAAGCTCTAGAGCTAACCTTTTTTTTCTCCCTTGTGCTCATCTACATCTCTAGCATATATGAATCTCAAGTAGAGACAGATGTTTGCATTGATATTCAGGAAAATTTGGCACTTGCCCAACCAAAATACGTTTGAGCCAAGAAAAATCCAAGCTTGCAGTTTTCCAATGACTATAATGACGCATTAATCAAGAAAGAAACCGAGCAAAGTGATACAGAGACATACCATCGATCGAAGGGGTGTTTGCATTAACATCCAAGTTTTGGAGAACTCCGAAGAGTTTCTACTGTTGAGTTCTTTCAGGGTAAATCTTGATTCAGATATTGAGTTGCGGGCATCTTTCATGAATGAGCAGATGAACTTGACCTCTTGTGCGATATGCAGAAGGAAAAGAAGAACTGAGACTTTATTTTTCATACAGTTCTTGGAAAGATGAAGTGATTGGAAATCATCTCAAGCTCAGAAGTAAATGAACATATCAGAGATGAGAAAGAACCAAAACTCAGGAGATTCGAATCACTAAGCAATTTGTACTGAGACCTCCGAATCAAAACGATCGTCAAAACTAATGAATTCTTACTGCTTTTTTTTGGGTAGCTCTGGTGTTCTTTTACGGTTCGAATTGATCCGTACTTGGCGAAAATTTGAAGCCTTCGATCAGCCATCACTTTGATGCCCTTCGCGGGACCTCTGGACCGCCTCTTCGCAGATCTCGTCGCAGAGAAAGTCGCATCGACGGAGGGGAACCAGCGGGAGAGCTTCTCCTCCTCGATTCCGCACAGAGACCAGAGACCGCCACAGATCGGTGACCTCCGCCGACTCTTCCACCCACCCCGCCCGCATTTCCCCCTCCACCGGCGCAGACGGCAAACGCAAGACGAATCGAGCTACTCCGGGGCCGCCACCGTATTAGGGATCTCGTTTTCTTCGATTTCCTTCCTTGCGGCAATCGCCTCTGAGGTCGCCCCTTTTCCTACGGCCATTACGGAGGAGGGCTCTGATGGCATTGGAGAAGCAACCTCCGTGCTGATCTTTATCGCTTGCATTCATCCGCCGCCATCGTCATCGGGAAAAAGAAGAGGCGGCGCTGTAGCGGCGAGGGAGGAGGACATCGCGGGGCTTTTAACGCTAAACTGCAACTGCTTTACTTTAAGTAGTATTACTGAGAATAGCCATCTTATATTTTCGTGCCCTAAACGGCTAAACCCTAGTTACCAAACCAGCCCCTCGTCATGTGACAACGGCTAAACCCCTAGTTATCAAACCAGCCCCTCATCAACATTATCTTATATCTAGATATAAATCTCCTCGGTAGCTTTTTAAATTATCAAATCACATATGTTGATTCCGAATTCATTATTATATTTAGCAATTGATTAAAGATTTTATTGGTGTTTAAAAAATTATTATTCTTAATATGACGTATGAAAATAAATTTTAAGAGAATGAATATAATCAAAAAATTAAACGAACACATCGGACTTGATTTCATGTTCTTTTGAACTCTCTAAGTCCATCAGTCAATTTTAATTGAAATCGATGACTTAGAAAGTTCGGAATGATATGAAACCATGTATTATATAATTCTCTTAATTATATTTATACCCTCAACTATTATTTTCATATGTCATATCGAAAGAGATAACAATATAGCAATCGATTTGAGAGAACAATGTGTGAGTAGCAATCGATTGGAGTAGGTGCCAGCAAATGTGGAGGGACTAAAGTGAATTGAGAGTAATTTGTCAAAAATAAATAAATAAATAATTTAAAGTAAACACCCTTTTATTTTAAGAAATCAACATAACACACCCAATGTATATTTTATTTTAATAATATCTTTATTTCAACATTATTAGTTGATAAAATCATTATAAATATAATACTATTTTATCAAAATACTCTTGAATAATTTAATCAAAATTTATTATAATAGGTTAAAATCATTTTAAAATTATTATAGTAACTGTTTTATACTTGCTCATAATAACTTCTACATTATTGTATAATTATTGTATAATTGGATTATAGTATTTAGTTAAAAAAAAATTAAAATGAAATAAATTTAAGTATTTACATAGTATTGTAATATGTTAAGAGGATATCGTAACGTATTAGCTACTAATATAAAGAAATATTATTTTTTTAATTAAAATGTCTATGTTTTGTTTATTTTTTTTAATTTTGAATTAAAAAATAATTATTTTTTAAAAAATTTTATTTCTAGGGTTCAAACTTTGGATTATAGTATCAAAGTTAATATTTTTTTTTAGATTTTACCTCTTTAGGTTATAGTATCAAAGTTATTTAGGGTTCAGGCTTTGGGTTATAGTATCAAAGCTATTTTTTTTTAGATTTTACCTCTAGGGTTCAGGCTTTGGGTTATAGTATCAAAGCTATTTTTTTTTAGATTTTACCTCTAAGGTTCAGACTTTGGGTTACAGTATCAAAGTTATTTTTTTTTAGATTTTACCTCTAGGGTTCAGACTTTGGGTTATAGTATCAAAGTTATTTTATTTTTTTTAGATTTTACCTCTAGGTTCAAGCTTCCCAATTAGGTTATAGTGTTTGGTTTTAAAAAAAAATAAAATAAAATTAATTTAAGTATTTATTGAGTATTGTAATATGTTGAGGGGATATGTTAATGTATTAAAAATTTATATAATGAAATGTTAATTTTTTAATTAATTTTTTAAATTTAAAATATTAAAAAAATAAAAAAATTAAAAAAAAAATATTTATTGATCTCCTGCACGGCGTGTATATATATATATATATATAACTTTAAAATTATAAAAATTACACTAGTTAATGGCTTTATTGAAATTTAAGAGCAATGGACAACAAGTTTCAAATAGTAGTAGGTGATTTTATTCGATGCTATAACTTTGTTCAGGCTTAAAGGGGAGTTCACTCGACTAGTTTAGTCAATCCATAACCTAATTGGACTAGTTCGATGATCACAAAGGTTTTGTTCAAGTAACAATTAATTGAATAGAGCTTCTAGTTAGGATCTTGAGCTATGATTGGATCAATTTTTCAAACGACTATTGCACAGATATCTTTTAAAAACGAACAAAATCTACTCATCGGAACTACACTTATATAGAGACTAAGGGTGCGTTTGATTCGGGGTTATTCTTGATAACCTTAGTTATCCATCCAAGGTTATAAACAAAAACTTTGTTTGGTTTAGGTATTCGATGATTCCCAAGTAATGTTTCATGCTCGACACGTCAGCAAAAGGGTCATGCAGCCCGGAATCGGAAAACCTCATAAAACTAAGGTTTTTGTTGATTCCGGAGTTGACGAATTTTTTTTACCAAAAATACCCTCCGATAAGAAAAAACATGAAAAAAAGGAAAAAATGTAAAAAAATATTAAAAAATATAAAAATATTTTAAAAATTTTATTTTTTTTAAATAAATAATTTTAAAAAATAAAAAAAATAAAAATTTTAAAAATGTTAAAAAATTTTAAAAAAAATTAAAAAAAATTAAAAAATTAAAAAATTTAAAATTTTTTAAAAATTTAAAAAAAAATTAAAAATAAAATAAATAAATAAAATTTAAAATTTAAAAAATGTAAAAAAATTAAAAAATATAAATATAAATAATATAAAAAAATAAAAAATAAAAAAATAAAAAAACACATAAAAAAGTAAAAAAATATACAGGAAAAAGAAAAATAAAAAAATATTAAAAAATAAATAAATAAATAAATAATAATATTATTATTATGTATAATTGGTTTTGTAACTGAGGGTAATACGGTAAAATATTAAACTAGGGTATTCATTAAAACCTTGAAACAAACAAGTTTTTGTTGCATTACCTAAGTTGAACCAAACAACATTTGGTTATGTTTTATTCCCTATAACCTTGGTTATATGATTACCTGGTAATCACATAACCAAGGTTATAGATAATGACTTGAACCAAACACACCCTAAAGGTTTTGAGCTATGCATCATCCTTCACAGAAATAAGTGCTCAAGTGTTCAAACACTCTAATGATTTACAATTAAGTTTAAGTCTTCAACACAAGAGTTCTTAGTATTTTCTTCTCATTAAGTTTCACATTTCATTTTCTATTTGAAACATAGAAAACTACATCTATAAGAAGTTTTATTTTGGGGGGAAAATAAAAATAAAAAGAGTGCCTTTTATTTTTAAATCGTTAAAAGAACGTTTTACTTTAATTTCTTTTTATCAAAAAGGTACTATGCTATGTAAAATGACACAACTAGCATTCACTATGTTATTCTCACTATTATCTCTCTCCTATGTCCTTTTGATCGGCTCACATGTTCATGGGGCTTTGCTCCCCTATGTCCTCTCGATCAAATCACGATGCTTTGCTCCTCTACATCCTCCCGTTAGATTCTTGATTGGCTCGATCGGATCTCCGACTCATAGGACCCTGCTCCCCTCACCTCCCTTGTAACGACCCGCCTCCTACTGACTAGGCTGCGAGGCCGATCGTTACGTAATGCTGTGCTAAATTACTATTGCGGAAATCTGGATTGATTAAAATTTTATTGAACTGATTACTGTAAAATCTGAACTTAATATTCCAGGTGTACCTAGGAGTTATACACATGCTAGGGAAGATAATCTATGCATTTCAATCGATCCATGAATCGATTGGGCTGTCGGATCGATCCAGTGATCGATCCAGCTTGATACTGGCACGGAGAAAAACCCTGAATCGATCGGCTGACCGATCCATAAGCTACATTGCTTCTGTATTCGGCTGGATCGGTCGGTACCGATCCAGGAGCACACTGATCGGTCGGTAGACCGATCCAGTGGCTCACTGATCGGTGACCGATCAGTGAGCTTTTGTTCTCACTGTTCGCATCTGGATCGGTCTGCTGACCGATCCATAACAGACGCTAACTCTTTGTTCGCATCTGGATCGGTCGGCTGACCGATCCAGTGGCACATCCCAATTCTGATCGATCTATAGATCGATCTGGGTTTCTGATTTCGAATCAGAACCCCTGATTTCAGCACTGTTTCGTGCCTTAATCACCTTACAAGTTCTAAAATGACTAGGAAACATTCTAACAATGCCAACTAACATTCTAACATCATAAAAGAAGGGTTCTAAGCATAACAGAGTGCATGGCTAACTAGTTCATAGTGATTAACAACTAGAGTGCAAATAATAAAATACTGTAAAGTTCTGATGCTTAAACAAAGCTTGCTAAAATTTCCTAGAATCGTTTATTCCAAGTTCCTGTCACACACATCATCTCTGCATTGTCCTCCAGCTTCCTTTGCTAATCCATCTTTCATTTACCTTTATCTGCAGTATAAGGAAAAAAATAGAATCCGTAAGCTTAAAGCTTAGTAAGAAACCATCTACCTCACAAAAACATGCATACGGTGCTAATAATGATTTTAAAACATGCTATTTAAAACATATGCTGAACATGTAAAAGATGGCATGGCATACAATCATTCAAACATGTATATCAAACTGAACATGGAGTTATCATGCATATTCACAGGGAAATACTAAGCTGGAGCATGATACTGAGCTAAGCTATTACTGATCTGATACTAAAACTGTACTGAATTCATATAACTATTTTATGAACTTTTGAAAACTATATACATAATAGTTCAAAATAATAATCATGCTGCTGTTTGGGCCCGACAACTGTACCTGCTGTGCGCGTATCCCTAACTAGACCCGGGTTTGCAAGTCCCGAATTTAGAAAGGTTACTAGGTTATCTGAACCTAGGGACGACTGTGGGAGCCCAACCCAATGGATATCTAATCCAGTACAGTGCCACTGAAAATAAAATACTGAATATAGCTAGGAATTGCTTATTTTGCTGTTTCTAGGTTATCTGAACATAGAGCTAGGTTATCTAAACCTAGAGGCGACTATGGGAGCCCACCCTTTGAACCGTAGTCCCATGTAAGCTGAAACTAGACTAATATTCTGATTTAAATGCTACTAATGCATTTAACTAAGCTGTAAAAATGTCTGGGGTAGTACTTAGCTACACTAATCATTTTTTCGAACACTCGGTGTGCTCCAACTCTCCCCTCTAATAAGGAGACCACCTCTAGGCACCCGACAATGTCTAGAGCCTCCAACTGAAAGAGAACAACGTGTCTGACCCATCTAGAGGTGCTCAACTAGATCCCTAATCTGCGAGGAGGGTTTAAACACACCTTATGTGTCGGAACAATCTGCATATAACTAAACTGATGCATAGAAAACCAAACGGAAGCTACTTATACTGCAAGTGAGGGGTTTCTTACCTCCTGTTCGTAATTTCTTATGATTATAATCGCTAGGTTTCACGAAGGAGAGATCTCTTCAACGATCTTCTCGCGTCTATGCGTTCCTCTCGCGGAGGGGAGCGTCCTCGTGCCTTTGATGTTGTCGGGAGGTGCTCCTAGGGCCCTTGGCTTAGTGCGCCGAAAGAAGGAGGAGGAAAGGAGAGGGGCGGCGTGAGGTTAGGGTAAGGAGAAGAAGTTCACGGTGGAAACAAAAAATATCACCCTCACTTAATTATTTTCTATTTATATTAAGTGATAATTCCGGCCTAACTCTAATATAAATTTAATTGCCTCCCTTTCCTTTCACCACGACCCTGCTGGGTTCAATTGGTTACTAGTATTATCCGTAAACCATAGGTCTTGGGTTCAATCCCCGCTCAGGCCGTTTTCGTTTTCTATTATTTTTGCTACTTCTGCTGCTCTAAAAATTCCGAAAAAATATCTAAAAATTCCAGAATAATTATAGAATATTTCTAATATAGTTTTGAGAATTTTACATCCCTATAAGATGGATAGACATATAAGCAGACTAGTCAGCCCATGATTGGAGGTTGGGTCTCCTTTTGGACAAAGATCAGAAAATCCAATGGGTTTTTCAAGTCAGGAGCACATTCCACAATTAATGCTGCATGTGGGATTGTCATAGGCACGTGAGACCATATCTTTGTACAGAATATAGGATACTCATGTAAGTACCTTGAATTAGTTTTGATGTGGTCAACAAAGTTAAGTGAGGTCCTGTTATAAGATATAATAATAAATAATAATGAAATAATAAGCGTTATATGAGAAATAACCTTATACAATTTTTTGAAATTTTTAGAAATTCTTCGAAATTTAATGGAGTCTGTATGATACCTTCATAGGGGATAAATCTATTAGAGTTTATGGAAGCTTATTTGAATATCGCATTTAAGCTAGGAGTTGAATGAATTAATAAACCTAAGTTCCTATTAAAAGCCTAGGTTTTCATTTCTACTTTTTTCCCCTTCCATTTCTTTTCCTTCTCCATCGAATCCCCAAATTCCCAAACTTTCTCCCTCGCATCACACCGCCACCCTCTCTTCTTCCTCCCAATCGCTCTCTCTCCCCATCGCACAACTGTCGACTCGCACCGCCCTGATCCGTCGTTGCCATCTTCCACTCGTGCTGTCGAAGTGCCCTTTGCTCAACATCATAATCACTTCCATTATGGAAGGCGATGCCACCGGCCTTTGTGAGAGCTACGAATCTCCTAGCCGTTGTGCTCTTTGCGCCTGCTCGTCGCCGCAGTATCTGCCGCAAGTCTTCTTCTAATCTAATTGCCAGTCGGAGAGTAATCCTTGGAGTCCTTGCGATCGCGAAGGGCAACTGCTGTTGCCATTGTTGCAAGCACTGTCACTGATGACCTAAACTCGACTCAGGTGTTCCACTAACTGCTGTAGGAGGACACAGGAGAAGAAGAAGTTTTTGGAGTTGATAGCCCTATCGTATCATTGTTCTTGCAGTTCCAGAGTTTTGCCCATCTTCTTCGACCGTGCACCGCCCCCAGTTGTGAGCCGCCATCCATCAGTGACTACAACAAATCTTGGTGAGTTTTAGATGATGGAATATGGTGTAAACCCTAATGTAGGTAGGGTATGGAATGGATTAGGATTAGCTTAGGGTTAAACCTAATCTAATTACATAAATGAATTAGATTAAGGTTAATGACATGATTAGAATCCTAACTTAATTAATTGGATGGATTAAACTAGGGTTGAACATGAGTTAGATCAAGTTTAATCATGTGATCAAATTAATTGAACCAATCGATAAACGAGTTCCATTAGGGTTAATCATGTGATCAAATCCTAACTTAATTAATTGAAAAAGGACAACATAGAATTAAAAATTATTTTAGTTAAAGCATGTCCATTAGAAGATTTTTATAGAATTAAAAATGAAAAATACAAAATTAATTGAACAAATAGAAAAGTTAAAATCAGAAAAATATTTTGCATGTTCAAACTCCTATGCTCCACAAAATAACCTTAAAACCTATAAAGGATTAAATTGGTATTTTATGTTTCATAAGAGTCAAATTAGAAAAATAACTCAAAAATTTATTCTAAAAATTTATCTTATTAATCTTGTAGGTAGAAAATTATATTGGATTCTCAAATCATGTTTAGTTTGATTTAATTAATTTTTATATATGCTAAAATAAAAACTTAGTTTAATCATATTATTGTTTAGGAAAATTAATTATTTCATATACCTAGTATTCATGTTTTTTATTCAAATATATTTCTGTCATAATAAAATTTATTTTCTATTAGATTAAATTTTTTAAATATTTTTTTGGTAAATATCCAATATTTTATGAATTTTTAATAAAAAATATAATTTAAATTTTAAAATTCTTTTCAAAATTAATTTTAAAATTTTTGATTTTTTTTAAAATTACTATTGTATTATGAACATAAAGAAAAATTATCAAAATTATTTGAGTTAAAAAATATATTTTTTAATATTTAAATTTAAAAATAATTATTTTTATTTAAAAATAAGTATTCTGGTGAAAATAAAAATAATTTTTTTCGTAAAAATGTTTTCCCGGTCCTAATTTTTTGTTGGACCATAACAAAAAATTTTAGTATTTTTCAAAACATAAAAATAATTTTTAAATTATTTTTGTCAAAATTGAGGTTTAATTGATAAAAATTATTACTTTTGACAATTAATTTTGATAAAAAAAACAATATTCCTAAAAACTCTATTTTAAACCCTAAAAAAATTTTCAAAATTTTCTATAAGTTTTACTTTTTTTTCTTATTTTTTGTATGTGATCAAAAAAAAATATAAGGATTAAGTTAGGGGGAGATATTGAAAATATTTTTATGTTTCCATTATTACAATTCTTTTGTGTACTTAATAATTATAAATATTTTATACTTAATATTTCATATGTTATTTTATTATTTATTACTTTAACTTAATTTAGATTGATGCACATAAAAAAAAAGAAATTATAAATACCCTGAGTTGATTTTGATGTAGTCAACCATGTCAAGTTAGATCCTCTTTTGTTTGATACCTTGTGTCTAAGTGTGCATGAGCTTAGAAATATAGGAAGTCGAACGGAAGACGCGGTTAGCGAAAAGGATGATACGGGAAGCGAGTCGACGGACTCGGTGCATCCGAGGGACGAGGTGCTACGTAAGAGTACACCGATGAACGAAAAGGGCGTGCGAGGGAGAAGAAGCCAGGAAGAAAATCTACTCGAGGAGAATGTCAGAATTAGATTTGGGTGAGCTCAACTCCGGATGGTCGAAGAATCACCCAAAGAAGAGCGAGGAAAAATTCGCTAGTTTTTGGAGATTAACTGGTCGAATTCCCTGGTGGAAGGTGCCTCCAACTATGTTGGAGGCACCCTTGCACCTCCAATGTAGGTGCCTTGAGTTACTGTGACTATTGATGTGTCTGTTGTAATGACCGTAATAATGTGGATAAAATTCTATCCTCATTAGAGGTGCCTTGGATTCTTTTGAAGATGTCTCCCACCAATGGTAGCTTGTCCCAAGAAGTTATAAAAAATCCTCTAGGGTTAAGAATTAAAGAACAACTATTGTATTAAATTTCAATTAAAGAACTATTGTATTCAATTTCGAGTAAGGATGACGGTTCATAATTCAAATAGAGGATGATTTTTTTTATCAGTTTAGAACTAGATTTAAATCAGGATATAAATAAAAAAACTATTATAAATAAATTTTATGTTTCAAAATTTCATAGGCATAATTTCATGATTAATATAATATAATTGCTTACCCGTTAGGATACATAAGAGATGAGTAACTGGGGATTGATGCCCTGGCAAGATTAATTCCATCGCCAACAGCATACTCTCTAACACAACATCAACTGCTAGGCCTTCCATCATAGCCTCTAAAATTTAAATGTCTGCCTTTTAGATATAATTACTAGTAAATTAAAAAATATATTCAATCAAAATTTAAAATTCCATGAAATATAGAAAAAGATGAGATGATAATACGCTTGCACGTAGTAAACTCATATCTCTTTTATAGTTAACTCGGCTAACTCGAGATTTATCTATCAATCTTTAATTCTAGGATTCATCCTTGTATATCAAATCAAAACTCATTAAGATTCACAATTATAAAGTCTTTTCAAACTCAGGTTTAACGTAAATGGTTTCTCCCATACCGATCCCTAAGCTCTAATGAATTATGAGTTTAATAGATCCTCTTTAGTAGAAAGATGAATATTTGTTGTTCATTATCACACAATCACTTATTCACAAATCTCGTGTGAGGCTAATAATTTTCATTTTCCATCTCATGAAAAATCCTTCTCGCTCCGTTTATCCCTATCCTCTTCTAAGGATATTTTAGTGATAGACTCTATAGAAATTGAACAATCTTATTTGATCAAATATCTAGCTATAAATTTTCTTGTTCCTTTTATTATGATATTTTTGAACAACTTTATGTATTCATATTAAAAGCTTGAGATTTGCCCCCAGGGCGTAGTGCAGACGGTGGGCGCATGATATCTCTTGCGTAATGACCAGAAGTCGATTCTCAGGAACTGACGACCTGAGGTTTACCTCACCATGCGTCTATGGCCTGTGTACCTATATGAACCTCCCTCCATATCCGTGGAGCTGGTACTAAGGGGCTGCTAAAGTAACGGATCTACCTTTTTTTATTAAAAGCTTGAGATTTTTTTTTTTTTGGTAATATTCGGTTCAAAATAATTTCAGTCTTAATTTTTTTAAGATTATATTATAGTCATTACAATTTATGCTACAATTATTTGACAGATTTAGGGACTATAGATCCTAGTTGCTACAAAGTCTCCTAGATTTAGAATTTTGACTAAAAGTATATGAGAGATAATAATGCCAAGAGGATAGTTGAACATTTTACGAAAGGGTGGGGTGTCATTCTAATAAAAAAAATAAAAATGGGAGCGGATGATTCCAAAAATAAAGGAGGTTTTTTAAAAAAAAATTGACCTCCGATTTTAGCTAGTCACTTCTCTCCCTCCCGCAGCGTGTCAGATGCTACAGATGTCTGTTTGATCTGTAGGGTTTCCGGCAGGCAAATTGAGTCTGATGTGATCTTTTCTTTTCTTTCCTGACTCTTCACCCTAGTCGAAATCACCGACCGTGCTAAGTAATTGGGTCCATAATTTGCAGTTGAACCACATAAAGAATTCCAACCACAACACAAACTTCCAAAAACAAAACAAAAAAAAGGGAGAAAAGCATCAAGTGTGAAGAAGAAAGAGGTATTCAAAGCGCTTGATTCATTCCCAATGGTGACAACAACCAACCACAAACTATGAACATCGAAGAGTGAAGATAAAAGAAACCTACTTTTTACAGATTAGATATTTACATATTTCAGGACTCTCAAAGGCCAGCCTAGGAACAAGTTTGAAGCTTAAACAAATCCAATTCATGGATCAAAAAGAAAAACCAAAAAGACAATAAAAGATTGTCCTTTTGTTCCTCTCTAGTTTGCCTTATTTTGGTTTCTACGTAGAAGAAGATTGCTACTGGTCAAAATGTACAGTTGGAAAGGAAAGCTAATTGAAGGTCATGGAAAATACCTCAAAGCTCCAATTTTTACCTCAAAATTCTTCTCCTTCCCTGTTGTTAAGCTTGGTTTTTTTATGTTACTCTTTTCTCTTCTCTTTCTCTTCTGTTCAGGCCGTGGCAGTGATGCTGCTACAGCTCCGGCGGCCGCGGTCGAGGCAGTCAAAACCCTCGACGCGGACGGCGGCCGGAGCCAGGTCGAACTTGGCGTGCACACGGACTTGCTTGGGCGACATCGGTGGGTTAGGTTGCGTTAATAGGAACGGGGCGATGGAAGCCGGTTGCGGACGTTCCTCACCGAAGCGGGCATCGTGGACGACGGGGTTCGCCGCACGGCTCGGCGGTGAGCCACAGAAGAAGGGCGGCGAGGAAGCTAGTTGATTCTGATCTTCGCCCTGCAAATCGAATACTACGAGCTCAGATAAAAAAAAACAATCATATTTCCATGAAAAGACTGATCGATCAATCGATTTATCGAAAGAGCTTACAAGAATAAAGCAAATCTCACCTTTGCGAGAAATATGTCAAGGAGATCTGCTCCGGCCTTCGAATCTGAGAAATTCTTTTGGTAACTGAAAAAAAAAAAAAAAAAGAGGAAAGAGACGGAGTGAATGACGAGACTTCAGATCGGATAATAAGAGAAGAAGTTACCTCGAATGACATCGAAGGGGCAGGAACGGATCGGCGACGGCGGTGGCGAACTGGCTCAGTCTCCGTGGCTTGGGGCAGAAAACCGGTGGCCTCCGCTCGGGGACGGCGAAGGGAGCCCGGATCTCTTCGCGGGCGGCGAAGGCGTCCTGCTGCTGCATACCACAGTGATTCGTATCTGCTCCAATGTCTTCGAGATCCGCGATCGCAACGCCTGCAGAGGCACAGATCCGTGAAACGAGTCCTCCGATCGTTCGAGTAACACCAAATGCGTTCAAAAAGAACAGATCTGGAACGCCGCCACTTCAAAATCCACACAAGAGCAAGCTTTCGGAAGAAGGCCGGCCATCAAAAACTTCTAGAAATTTGAAATCCCGACGGTTCTCGGACAATGGAAAACCAAAATACCAGTTGAACAACACAGATTTCGATCCTTTTGGCGGATAATAGCCAAAACAATGCATCAAAGTCCCCAAAAAGGTTCGAATTTCTTATGTGTTCTAGCTCATAACACCGTGAGAGCCTTGAATAAGCTCAAGATCTCAGATCAAACATGGCGGTGAACGTCCAAGATCAGAGATTGGAAGCAACAATTACCTTTTGCCCGCCTCTCTATCAACGAGGAATGAGATTTGGGAAAATCCCAGCAGCAGAACGGAACTGATGACTGATGAGCGAGGAATTCCAAAACTATTTATCGGAAGAATAATAATAATAATTTTTTTTTAAAAAACGGGGGAATCGGATGAATGGATACCGGCGTTAACCGGTAGCATGAGCAATTTAATCCAAAAAATATATTTTTTAATTACCAAAGTTATTATTATTTAATAATTTGTACCATACCTTATCCTATTAATTAAGCCATGAGTCAGCCATGTGATTCATGCTCATATAATATTTATTTTTTGAGTAAATTTACATAGTTAAATATTAATTAAATTTCTGAGATATTGAATTATACAAAATAAATTATTCAATAAAGATTTCTTTACTTTAAATATAAATCATTATTCTTATTGTTGTATCATGGCCATGCAGACTATCCACGTCCTATTCTCCATTATCATTATAATATTTTATTGTCATTTTTCTTTTTTATATTGCAAGGCAATCAGCATTTTCACATGCTTCATAATTCTTCCCACTAGAAATTACAGACGCCGACCCATGACAATATAAATGTGAAGTAATCAATCGTATCGATCAGGCCGCACGAACTCAATCAGAGACTATCATATACATAAAAAATCACCTAAAAATTTCAAACACTGTCATGTCGATGGGAATCACTTAAGAGTAATCATAATCTTAAATCTATAAATCCAACTTCATCTTAGAATTTACTATACCACATCATTATCACATCAAAATAAAAATTCCATAGCTTTTGTAAATCTCTCCTTATAATCATAAATCCAACAAATAATTTTATATTGATCCCACCATATCATTATCTATATTTTCTATTTACTATTTTTATTTAATATGTATTTATATATTATCATAAATATATATTTATAATATACATATTAATTAATTTATTAATAATATATTTTAATTTTATTTAATAATTTTTAATAAATAATTAATTTAATAATTTTTAATTTTCATCCCACCACAAATTCTTTTTTATTTTTAAACAATCCTGACCCAGCATCCAAATTTTGAATGCTGGGTTGGTTTATAAAAGCTATATCATTTATAATACTATTAGGTTTATAAAATCTAATTTTTTGAATTTTGTAAATCGAGCGTTGCTGTTACCCTAAATACCTAAACTCAATCACTTTTGCCTGCTTGGATTCAGGCGCTGTCCTCATGTTTAGGATCGAACTTACCCCCATATGGAATGAGACCCACCGATATATACATGTGGAGTGGGACCCCACTTAGTCAACTCAAGACTATACCTATTGCATGTTTAATATATAGCTAATAATTTAGTTAGTTGAATTCAATCAATTGAATTGGATTCGTGATTCGTCTTACAAACAACACAACGGTTCTGTTTTGAGTTAAGTTGACCTAAAGAGATTTTAGTGTCCATATTTCAACGGCTTTACGGTGTACGTTAAATATGGTATTTACCAAAAAGATGTATCGTAGTTGTATTTATATCAAAAGGTATAAAGAATATATATAATTTCCCTTTTACTCTTAGTATCAATCTATCAACCTCTTCTTTTCATTCAACATTTTCTAAGTATCCAAGGCATATTTTTAATATCATTTTATAGTTTGGATACACGTGGTCTCACTTTCTCTTTCCCTCCATCCCTTTTCTTGGTCTTATAAACATAAAACGATCATTAACCTCCTTCGCTTGTCATACCTCCTCGTACTGTTTGACGGGATTGCAAAAGACTATTTAGGGTTTAGGGATATTGTCGTAAGAGTTTCAAGAGACGAGTTCAAAGGACAATAGTGATTAAGAACCTCGGTGTTAAAGGACAAATTTCTAGGAAGAGTAAAATTAGTAGAAGAAGACAGTTAAAGATTTAGCGATGTATGTATAAATTTACTACTGTAAAATAAGTATGTCATGTAAAAATATTATTGTTTGATAGCAAAGGTTGATGACAAAAAACTATGTTTATGATGTCATTTGATGTGTGGGGAATAAATATTCAACAACACCTGCAGTATGATGTATTCCATTACTTACACTACAAGAAAAAAGTCAAACAACAACGGTTTTTCACCGTTGTCGTAGGCCATTTTGAACTGTTGTTAAAGGCCGTGTTGTTAAAAGGGGTGGCCAAAGACAACAGTTTTTAACCATTGTCTTTGAAGGCAAAGACAATATTTTTTACAACGGTGAAAAACTGTTGTCTTTTCCTTCAAAGACAACAGTTTTTCACCGTTGTCTTAGAGCGTATGCCTAGGCTCTTCAACAACATTTTTGAACTGTCTACGACAACGGCTAAAAAGCATTGTCTTTTTTTCCAATGACATCGGTTTGACAACGGTTAAAAACCGTTGTCTTTTTAGCGAACAATGTTAAATAACATCAGTGTCACTATTGTCTTTTAACGCCATTGACAACAGTTTGACATATTTAAACTGATGTCTTTGGGTACAATATACAACATTTTGACAATAAATAAAAAACTTATTAATCTTTTCCTACTCAATGGTTTATAAAAAACATCCAGTGCAAATTTCATTGATAAAAAACCTACATAATCAATATTTACAATGCAAATTTCATTAAAGTACCAAACATCATCATCCAAACATCATTAAAGTACCAAACATCAACATTCAAACATCACAAAAGTTTACACAGCCAAAAGTTTATATATATCACACATATATATAAAGTCCAAAAACTCATGTTTTGTTGGAGCACGTCTTCTCTACCTGTGCATCTTCTAAACAGCCTGTACATCTTCTAAACTGCAGCCTTTTCTGGTTTCTCCTCCCTCCTAGCTTCTCTTTTCTTCTCCTTTCACAGAAACGGGTCATTATCTTTTCCCTGAGGTAAATAGCATATGATTGCAAGTTAATTCATTTCCCAGGAGTAAATGACATAAAAAATGGATCTCTTGGAAATTTCACACCTGACCTTATTACAGTTTTACAAAAACTCAAAGAGTAGTATGTCTTAAAAGACCAGCTATATGGCTTTACAAGTAAACCAAACCTATCAACTTTACATATATCAAAAAAAATTCTATCCAATTTGAAGTCTAGCGAATGGCTTTACAAGTTTACATATGGCTTTACAAGTTTACATATGTCTTTTCAACTGCTTTGTTAGCGAGATAATCCGCCAGCAACTTAGTGTTCAAAAATCAAGATAAGATAAGAATTCTAATGTAGAATATTAATTTCTTTCCCCCTTTTCCTTTTTCCTGTCTTGTTAAACACAACCCACAAGTTATTCTGTCTTGAGAATCAAACACAACCCACTAAACACCGCACTCAGATGTCTCTGATTTATGGAATTAGAGAGCTGAAGCTAACAATGGTTATCAAGACCACACATTCTTCATCTACGATCACTTAGGTAATGCACAAATTATGAGAGATTTGTGAAAGTTTAATAGACAGGTCCGCATTTTCAATCAAAAATTTCTTTAGTAAATCAGCATAATTATTTAAATTAATCTAAAAATCGAAGACTTGCAGATCTACATATAGCATTTGCTTAATTAATAGCAAATTTAGGAAAATCTACTTGTAGAAATGGCTTAGAGCAACAACCAGATTCTGGTTCTATCATCGAGCATCAAAAAAGCGTTATAGAATCTAGCTAAATTAGACATGAAAAATCAAGTCCCAACTTATTTCCGGAGCATACAAAATCACAAACAAGGGTTGAAGCAACAAAGCAGCACACAGAGAATTAAGCAAACAAGCTTTACTAATTTAAATTCACAGAGCAAACAAATTGATCAACCCACAATTATCATACGGATCTACTCTCTTGATACTCAAATAGACTCAGTAAACGACCTAACTTCTAGCAGGAATCAAAATTCCTAACTATATTAGCATTTTCCCCAATTCATATTCGAATAAAATTCTCCGACAATCATGCAAAAGCATAGAAACGGTTTATTTAGTTTTTACACGGAATAGAGAGTAGAAAAGAGCAATCCAAACTTCCGACAACATCATAGAGGATACCGCTAATTAGATCATGGAAATCACACAGATAGAACTAGTAAAGAACATAAAAGCCCAAGATTTAACGATGAGACCGAGGGATTTAACAAAGGACCTGCAGAAACAAGATGCTGCAGAAACAAGATTATTACCCTTCTAAACAAAGACATCTACATTATAAAATTGAGATCCAAATTGTTTGTTATGTAAACCAAAATACAGTATAAATATTTGACAAAGGATTAAGGTTAATCATTTTTTATATTTGACAAAGGATTAAGTTATCGGTTTGTATTTGATGTTGGTGCATCAAGTGTGCAGTTTAGTCATGCCGATTGGATTTGGTAAATGGACTCAGAGACAGATATCTCCAAATCAAGTGCAATCAAGTATAAGCAGCATGTATTCAATTTAACTGAATATTATTATTGTCAAATGCAATAAGATGAACTCATGTATATACCTATTCATAAATATGATCTTGTATGCATCCGGCTATCTCAGAGCGCACTTCATCAATTTCTTCTTGAGAGTACTCTGCTTTTGTGAACTGTGAACACACATAAATTATATGATCTTAAAGAACAAAATAGAATTAATTGGAAAAAAATAATAACTAAATAACTTCTAATTATTTGAGATGATAAAGATAATATTACTATCGATGGTAGTGTATCCCCCTCGATCATTGCATTTTCTTCAGTAATTTGTCTCATAAATCTTATCACGTAATAACCACATTGTTTCACATCTGGCTGCCTAGGAACCTACGTTAAAGGCAATTGATATTGTTAATGATAAATATACACATACCTTGATTGATTGAAATAGAATTACCCATACCTTGATTACTTCCCATTGTACATGATTTCTTCCTTTCCTTCCATTGTTCGAATTAAACAATCTTAACGCCCTTCATATATACATTCAACATAGTTGATATATAAGTGCTTTATGACTAAATTAAATACATAATAAAAAGCATATATAAACTCACATTTCCACAACATATTTCCAATCTTCATCATGAATGCGATGACTTAAAGAATCCAACAAGTAAATAATCTCCTTATGAGGTTTAATGACAGTCAAATTCCAATGGAAACTACACACAAATACAAAATTAGTGCATATAATTCACTAAAATAATCAATTGAAAATGATATTAAAGATGTTCATTACCCATTGCAATTTGGCACCAAAACTAATTGATTAATTGATGCACCACTCATCCTATCTGCTAAAAAACTCGCCCTCTGGTTCAACCGTTCAGTTTTACCTATTTTGTCTTGTGTGATTTTTTGAAAGTTTGGGATGCTGTGCGGATTTACAAATCTGAATTTATCAATCTTATTTTCTTTTACCAACTTTTTATAAAGATGCCTGCCATTTGAAATAAAAAAAATCAGAACTACATTAGATATTAAATACTGATCTAATAAAGTATGTGCTTCTTATATACTAAATTTTAAAAAGAACAAACAATACTGCAAGGTAATTCGAAGACTTACCATATGTAAACAACCACACAATTTCCTGAAATTGACTCCAAGTGATACAAAGCACTAATGTCCTCAAGATGCAAGTTCAGTTCATAATCATCTTGAAATACCTCATGATCTAAAGCAATTGACAATTTCCTTCCATTCTCAAGAGCACGCTTACAATAACAATACACCACGCGCAATGATCTTGGCACACTTGATAACAAAGTCTGGTTATTTTCTACATGTGTCGTTTTCTTCATTTGACGCTTCTAATAATTGTAATTGTAGACTTTTTAGATAGGTGCAATACTAAATAGTTTCACAGATATTTACTTTGAAATATTATCTTAGATGTACCTTTTGTCGTAGCATCAGCAGGTGTTTTGGTCAAGCCACATGGGTTCCAACAGCATCACCAATAGTTTCACATTCATTGGGAATCGGAACTGGCAAACATGATGATTTCTGCATTGCTTCATCGATGGATACACGCATACAATTCTTGGGTAACGGAGCACCATGGAGAGAGTGATTAACTCCAATGACCTCAACAACTGTACCATATGCAACAATGTCTGTGCTAGAATCCAATGTCAAAATAACTGATTTACCCTAAAAGATAAATAGTTGTGTCATTGAATTATACTTAATCTTTATTTTAATAATAAATATAACCACAACTTATATACCTGTAAAGCAACTTCTTTATCCACAACTTGCATTTCGACATCATTGAACTCTTCATGACTGGGGAAAGTCTTATCGGTGTTCAGTTTATTGTCATTTTGTTGAGGTAACTTTACCGAGCAACTTCCTTTGTCATCAATGTCACTGCCCCATGCACCCTTTTTGTAGACAATTGCTTCAAGTTTTTGAATGCGTGTATCTTATTCTTGAATTAATTTTCTAGCCTCCACCAACTCTCTCTTTTGCTCAATCAGTAGCTCTCTATCAACATTGTCAGTCTTCCATCTACTAACATTAAAGAACAATGATGGAGTGATATGACCTCCAACAGCCCTCACACGTCCACTATGTTCTCTTGAATGGAGTGCTTTGGTAAGAATATCTTCTTTTGTCCCATTAATTTCGAGTGTACCCTCACGCTTCTGTTGTATATAATCATCCTGTCATCCAAATAAAAAAAATTACTTTAAAAGTTTCATTGAAATACAATAATTGATTTTTACTCATAGCTTCTCACAATTTTGTCTATTGTTTGTTTCAACTCTTGGCCATCAAATTTCCCTTCTTTATTAACCCTTCCTTTCTTCCAAATAATAGCTCTATTGATTTCATCATCGTCACATAATTCATTTGCCTAAGAACAAGAATAATTGAATGATATATGTTAAATAAGAATGATTATTAAATGCTAAACAAAACCGTTATACGAATTTTATAAGCAAAATATACTTACTATTTCTTCAGCATATCGTGCATATCCTTTACGAGCAAGGCGATGGGGGTATATGTTCTTCTTTCTTTTCTCCTTCTGTTGTTCACTTAGTTTCTAGTCAAGTGAAACATTCCACATATCAAACTTACTAATTCATCATTTACCTTAATATCTACTTATTTTGAAAGAACAAAAGACTAAACTTACAATAAAGTCGTCAGACATGCGAGTCCTGACAAAAGAAATCCAATCATCTCTTGCAAGACCATAGCCACTAGGTGGTTCATCCAACTCTTCGAGTTTGTCAAGCTTCTTCGAAATGAATGTCTGAGTGAGATGAGATTTAAACTGACGCCACTTATTACTTGCTGAATTCAAACATCCCTTCTTCCAACTTGGGGGAACATCATATGTCAGCTATAAAACACAATTGGGAATACAATAAACTGATTAGTACCTATATTCATCATTGACACCATAAGCAAACACAATTTCTGAAAATTATTCTAGCATTGAAACAACACACACATTCATTAAGTTTAAGGCATTCTCATGATTGAGTGTTTTGGAGATCTGAAATTGGCAGATTTCAAGCAGTTTCTTGCTAGCCAAGGCATCCAGGTATTCATTTTCCAGGTTATCATCTTGTTTGATGATTATCAGTGGCCTATTCTGTTTGATTTTAGATAAGACAAACAACTCATACCAAAATCGGATATTACCAAAAAAAAAGTTGACCAGTAAAGTATACCCGCCTCATGCATCTTCTCGTCTGGCCCATTGACAGAAGAGTACTACAATATACGCAAGTTCTTTATTCGCAGTTCTACTTGTTGTAGAGTTCAAATAAAAGAAAAAAAAATCTTTCAGTAGAATTAATTGTTTAAGATAATTTAACAATTTCTTTGATCTTCTGTTTGGCCAGACGAGAACAGATTCTGTAACTGGATGGAAAAACATCCATCTATAAACACTCAGAGGGAATGAGCAAAATTAGCTTAGCAGTTAAGGCAATACATGAGATTTTCATTAGAAAACTATTAGGGAGAGACGAATCTCCCGGAATTATGTTACTTATCTTCTAAGCATAGAACCAAGTTTCCATTATCATCTTTCAGGTGCATTCCAACAAGCCATCCAAGACTGAATGAAAGAACCAGTTATCGAAGGTGCTAGGTATGACTGCTGGTGATGAACTTAGGTTCGAGTTCTGCCTTGGTCAAAAAGAGTTGGGGAAAAAGAACAATCTGTAGTTGTTTCAATGCTAATGCAGAAACAAAGCTAGCAGAACTAAGTACAAATGAAAACCCCACTGATATAGAAAAAGAACCTACTGAGGGATCTAAAGCTGAAATGGAACAAGGATAATCACGAACAACAGAAGAACAACCTACTGAAACATACGAAGCTGAAAGAAAGGAAGCAGCACCTTGTGAAATTTAAGAACCTTCAACTGAACTATCTAAACCTGAAATGAATGCAGCAGAGCAACTTGAAATAGAGAACCAATCTTTAACTTGTATATATAAAAATCATACTGTTGAATGCTGGAGTAGCAAGAACAGCAGGCAATTCATACTGTTTTACTATCTTTAACTCATCTTTTCATGCATGCCATGATATGACAATTAAATTTTGCAACATGATAATTGACCAGAATTTCTTTAACTTACTTACATTAACTGATTCCCATATCAATTCTTTAACTTCATTTGGAACTTGTTTCCACGTCTTGTAAGATATCTTGACCTTTTCTCGAGCAAGCAAACCAATGTAACTTTGCATTGTAATAGTAGCTTCTCCTACCGGCTGTCCAAGTTTATTAAATCTTACCTCTTTTCAAATTCCTTGAACCCTTTGTTTAGTAAGCTTATCCAGATGGGTACGACCTCTAGATGTTCTTGTTGTTTCAGTGTCTGTAGATTCCAGCATTGTCTCAACCTGTAAACCGTTGTTAGTGGCTATAGATGTAATTTTTTCTTTGCCCTTCCCAATCGTTGCAGGCTGTCCTATTCTCTTGCTTGAAGCATGAATTGTGTCATCACCATCAGATTTGATTTTAAGCTTTCCAAAGGATGCCATAGATCTCAAATTTAATCTATTGATAAAAAAGTGAAACAACATATCAATATTTTAAAAAAATACACAATAAGAAATTCACCTACAAAAGAAAATCAACATACATAGATAAAAATTTGAAATACCATAATGTGCACAAAATCATATTCAAAAACAAGATACATATTAATATTATCTACAAACATATCTTCAAAAAAAAAACTATAATTGGTTAAACATTTTCAACCCAAGTCCCATCACAATCTTCACGAAGGCATTGGGGTTCATTGTCATCTACTCCGTAAGCATCCATTGATGGTAACTCTTTGGTAAAAGATTGATAGTGGACTATAGTGTCTTCCAATTCATCCTCATTTGCATATTCAAATGACTCTCTAGTAGGAGTTGCAAGTACAATACTCCATACAGGATCTTCAGGATCTTCAATATAAAATACTTGTTTCGCTTGACTTCCCAATATAAAAGAATCTGATTTGAATCCAATTCGTTTCAAATTTACCAATGTGAAACCAAGATCATCTACTTTTATACCATTATTATTCTCCACCCAATTACATTTTAACATTGAAATTTGAAATTTGTGGTAATCAAGTAACCATATTTCTTCAATAACTCCATAAAAAATCATGTCCGACACAATTGGATTTTTATCCTTTGCACTGGCAACTTGCATTGTCTTTGCGACTAAGCTTACTCCAGAATTTTGAGCAACTCGTACATCATCACGTTCTTTCGTAGCATTAGTAATCCCATCAATCAAATAACTAGAATACTTTAACACTTTCTTGCTAGGTCCACGCGCTATCCACTTTAATCTTTCAGATATTTGAAGGGTCGAATGGTCAACTGCACGTTCAACCTATAGTTAACAATATAATAAAATTTAAATTTTTATGTAAGCTACCAAGAGTTGTATGTATGCTAATACATAGTAGTTTTGGAACGTACAATATCATGCAACCAGTTAATAAATGTTCGGTTATGCTCATCTTGTAGCCACTTTTTGGACTTAGCTTTTTGAGGAAATCTTGCTCTCAACTCCACCATGTGTGCCCTAATAGAATTATTTTAAATAAATAAACCAATAGAATGAATTCAAATTACATAAAACTATTGATAAGTTAGAGAACATACTCGATATAAGGATCAATCTCATCATCATTCGTCAATATGTAACGATGTGCTTGTTGCAACTCATCATGCCTAACGGAGTGCACTATTGCACCTGATAAAGGCTTAGTACGTTCTACTTTGTGATGACTTGATGGTATCCCAATTGTGTGGACATTAGATAGATAGTCTGAGCAAAATTCGACAGCCTCTTCAGCAATATAACATTCGGCTATACACCCTTCAGGCCGATTGTGATTGCGCACATAACCTTTCAAAATCTTCATGTATCTTTCAAATGGGTACATGTGTCTATACCAAACGGGTCCGCACAATTTGACCTCTCGCACGAGATGAACAGTTAAATGAATCATTATATCAAAAAATGAAGGAGGGAAATACTTTTCAAGCAAACACAATATCATTACAATCTCTCTTTGCAAGTCATCCATCTTTAAAACGTCTATTACTTTACTATATAACGCATTGAAGAAGAAACACAACCGAGTGATAGTATCTCTGACATGTTTTGGCAAGACACTACGAATAACCACTGGAAGCAATTGTTGCATTAAAGTGTGATAGTCATGTGACTTAAGGCCAACAAGTTTCAAATCCTTCATCGACACAAGGTTTTTAACATTAGATGAGTAACCTTCAGGGACCTTTATTCCTGACAAAGAATTGCAAATACTTCTTTTCTAAACTTTAATTAGAGTGTAATAGGCAGCTGGCAGAAACGTTCTTTTCTCCCCAATCCTTGGTGCCAGTTCAGTTCTTAAATTCATTTCCATAAGGTCTAATCTTGCTGCGACTCCATCCTTTGTTTTTCCTGGAATGTCAAATAATGTACCGATGAGACTTTCACAGACATTTTTTTCAATGTGCATCACATCAAGAACATGTCGAACATATAGCTCTTTCCAATATTCAAGTTCAAAGAATATTGATTTCTTTTTCCAACATGTTTCTCCATCATTCCTCTTTGATGATAGCTTTCCGCTGATTTTTCCCAACTGATAATTAATTCTTTCAACTCTTTCCAAAACTTCATGGCCACTCAATGACTTTGGTGCAAGGTTAAATTCTTGATTCCCATTAAATGCCTTCTTTTGCCTTCGATAAGGATGACATAAAGGCGAAACCTTCTATGACCTGTATATGACATTTTTCTACAATGCTTCAACCTTGTTGAATAAGTTTTTTCTGCACAAATAGGGCATGCATGATATCCCTTCACAACACATCCTGACATGTTCCCATATGCAGGAAAATCATTGATTGTCCATAGCAGAACATCTTTAAGAGAGAAACTTTCTTCTCGATATGCATCATATGTTTCGACACCTTTATCCCATAAACATTTTAAATCATCAATCAGATGTGCTAAGTAAACATCAATATCATTTCCTGGTTGTCTAGGACCAGATATCAACAAAGTGAGCATAATAAATTTTCTCTTCATACACAACCATGGTGGAAGGTTGTATGTGATCATTAAAACTGGCCAACAACTATATGTAGAACTCAACAAACTGTGGGGATTAATCCTGTCTCCTGATATATCCAATCTCAAATTTCTGGGCTCAGAAGCAAAATCAGGCCACATGCAATCAACTAATTTCCAAGAAGGTGCGTCAGCTGGATGACGTAAGTATCCATCATGAATTCTTTTATCAGTATGCCAGGTTAACTCCTTGGATATCGCCTTATTCCGAAACATTCTTTGAAATCTTGGCATGGGTGGGAAATACCACAAGACCTTTGCAGGAACTCCTTCTTTTATCTTGGATTTGTTGCTCAACTTCCACCTTGATGTCCCGCAAGTAGGGCAATTGGCAAAATCTTCGTACTCCTTCCGGTATAAGATACAATCATTAGGACAAGCATGAATTTTCACGTAATCCATCCCTAATGCACGTAAGCTTTTCTTTGCGTCATACAAAGATAAAGGTAATTCATTGTCATCTGGAAGCATTTCTCCTAACAAAATAAGTAAATCGGTAAAACTTTTATCACTCCAACTATATTTTGCCTTCAAGTTAAATAATTTCACAACTGCAGATAACTTTGTGAATTTTGTGCATCCAGGATATAAACATTTCTCGGCATCTTCAAGTAGCTTATTGAACTCGCTTGGATTCTCAGCATAACTATCATATACAACTTGCACCATATCTATAGGCTCCTCGACAAAATATTTGTATTCATCTTGCCCCACGCGATCATTACTGTTCATTGAGTTTTCTGTCATAGTTCTTTCCCCATGCCATATCCATGTATGATATGTCAAATCTATACCATTACAATACAAATGTGCCCTTACAGTTTCAACATTTTTCTTCTTTATGTTACCACATCTTGCACATGGGCAAGGTATTGCATTAGGATCGTTAGCGTTTTCCAGTGCAAATTGCAAGAACGACTCTACTCCAATATCATATTCACTAGATAGTCTATCCTTTGACATCCATTCTTTGTCCATTCTTGTTATAAGTACTAATCAGCTAGAAATGAGATAACACCTACCTTCAAAACAATTGTACAGTATACA
Organism: Zingiber officinale; assembly: GCF_018446385.1. Classification (NCBI taxonomy): domain Eukaryota; kingdom Viridiplantae; phylum Streptophyta; class Magnoliopsida; order Zingiberales; family Zingiberaceae; genus Zingiber; species Zingiber officinale. The sequence continues at coordinate 102,313,796 of NC_056002.1, forward strand.
ACAAGATCTTAACACAATGAACAAGAAACATAAGATATTCTTAGCATACAATCTATACAATTAAGTAACTAAATTATTAAAATAAGCGAATCTGCTAATAAGAGAAAAACTATCTATGGATGTGAAGAAAGGGAAGGGTTTAGTGCAAAAACGTGAAGGGTTCAAAACCACCTTAGATGAAAAAATATTTGAAATAAACTATAACGTGAACTCTAGCTCAAAGATAGGACTATTAATGAATACCAAAAGCAGATTAAAAATTTGTCAAGCAAGCAAGCATATTGAAAAACTTGAGGCAACTATTGTTTCATTGAAGAATAAAGAAACAGGAAGCTAGTCTGCAAGCAACTATGAGAAACTTGAGGTAACAATTTGTCAATTAACATTCAATATATGGTGAAATCCTCTAATATTCAGCATATTGAGAAACTACAAGAGGAAGCTATTCTACAAGCTAGGAGGTTGTCTAGTGCCACTGAAACTATTACATAGATTGCTTGACACTTTTAATTTTCCAATATCATACTGATCTTATTTTACATTCATAGATGACCAAAATCTTGTGCCTATCATGTTTGAATAACATCTAGTGTAGGTATATAAGAGCAAATCATTGACAAGAAAAACAAGCTCATGACACATCTTGAAATAAAAGAAGATAATGGAAATTCAGTGGAAACCCTGAAGGAAGCTAGGCAGGAACCATGCTCAAAGAAAGAGTCATCCATGTCTCAGAAATTTGTATCTGGGCTGGTAGTTGATGAAGATACAGATGAAATTGGAGGAAACTCAATGAACCGAAAAGAAACTGGAGTTATGCTATATGAAGAACACAATAATGCAAAAGCAGGCGGTGCTTTCTCACAAGATTGCAATGAATTCAGGGCAAATCAACTACCAGGTGAAGACCATAAGTATGATGAGATGCCACAGGCAGTTCATGATCCTTGTTTGCTGGAAAAATCTATGAAGCAAACAATGCTGCAAGGAGACAAGGAAGTTAGCAGAAATGAAAAGATTGAAAGGATCCTTGCAAACCCAGCAAATCCAGATGTTTCAGCTAGCAGTGACATTTTAAACATAGATTCAGATGCCAGGGGAAGCCTTCTGTTCAAAGATTTGGATGCCCACCCAGAAAATGATGATGATTTAGAATTACAATTGGCTAAAGATGCTGCACACATTGACAATGTTGGGCCCTCAAAGTTTACTTCAAACTTTAAGAAGACTGAAGATTATGAAAGCGGAAGAATGGAAAAAGATATATGTAATACATGGCACGTAGGTTGTAGGAAAGATATGTGGTTCATGATGCTTCTGATGGTGTGTTCTTTGGCAGTGTGGTTTCAAGGAAATGATATATTGACTAAAAGAGAACAAGACACTTTTATGCCTCCGAGAAAAGCGCAAAGAAGAGAGAAAAGCGTTCGGGAGCTATGATTCTTCACCAGATTAGAAGAAGAAAAACGCACCTCGGGACAAAATGAGCCACGGCGATCGCGAACTTGTGAACGGCGTGGACTGGAAGGAGAGAAGATGGCGGTCGCCGTCGGGGAGAAGATCGCGATTAGGGTTAGCGCGGGTTTTTGGTGGCGGTGCGCGCGATGTGGTAAAAAGAAAACGAAATTAATAAAGGGATATAAATCCATCCATCTTAAAATAGACCATAAATTTTATCTTAGAGACAACATAGTTTCAATATAGGCAAATAACTATGTTGATTAAAACTGTTGATTACAGCTAATAGACAACATAGTTTCAACATAGTTTTAAACAACACTAATAGACAACGGTTGATTAAACTGTTGTCGTATGCCAACTAAAGATACCTCATAGACAACAATGTTTAAAAAACCGTTGTCTTATGTATGTCAAAGACAACAGTTTTTTAAACATTGTTGTCTTTTTTTAAAAAACACGACTAACAACAACAATTTTCAACAAAACCGTTGTTAAATAACAAAAAGACAATAGTTTCTCAAAAAATTATTGTCTATTAGGTGTGGTTAAATCTATAATTTCTTGTAGTGTTAATTGGTTTGCAAGGTGCTCCACTGTGATATTAGATTTCAACTAGACATTGCTCATGCATATTAGATTGATATGGTAGGTATTAGCACGTTAGGCCTGATATGTGATCATATCACGCCCACTTTCTTCATTGATCAAAATTTTAGTTTGATACCATATCTACCTTCTCCTCGCTCAACCCTTCATAGTAATTGAGAGTTTGCATAAATCCAATTACCTTAGGTCCATCTACTATAGACCTAAACTTGTTTGATTACACTTATTTAATGTGTTGTGAGTTTCTGGTGTTGCAAGGAGTTAAATTGTGTTATTCATTACTTATTTAGGGCTTTCAGTGGTGGTCCAACGTTACGAGAAGTTTCTGCTTCAATGCAGGCCTGATATGGGAGAATATCATGCCGAACATGATCTTTGGTTAAAACTTTACTTTTACACCATATATACTTTTTCCTCGCTCAACCTTTCCTAGTGTTTGAAATTATGCAAAATTACAAAAACCCTAGGTCATCAGTCAGATTGTGTCACAACCACTGATAAATTATAAAAATCTAATATGTACATCATATCTATCGTTACTTAGTCTTTGCTAAATTAATATACACAGCAACACTTGATTATGAAGTTGTAAGTTTGCTAAATTAGTTTGTAATTTATTTAGCAGGGACGACATATTACTAAAGAAATTCTCTCTGAGATATGGAATATGCTTGATGCAAATTCTTGCATGGGAGATGGAGCTAATGTAGAAGAATTATCCAGAACAAATTTTCTATTGTCTTCTAAGTATAGTGGTGTGCAGAACACAAATAGAAATACAAGCAGCAATTTGACATTTGATCTAAATGAAGATGTAAGTATTCTAGAAGTTGAGGTTCTGAATCTTTGTACAACACTTGTTGATTACTTTGAACCTACTTGGAGTGAGAGGAAGGACATTATACTAAATTGGAGAGGAATTATAATGCAATACAGATGTACAAGAATTCTTAGCTGATGATATGTAGATTGAACAATATGAAATTCTCCCAGAGCAGTACAGTGACTTAGAGGAGGAGTTCCCAATAGCTGATGATCCATATATTTTAAATTCTTGATTGCTCCAAAGGCCAATTGAAGATGCAACAGATGAGTATGAATTTTGTGTTAGATAAATTTTTTCTTCTCGACAAGAGTTCAAGAATGCACTTGTGAAATATGTCATAGTTAAACAAATGAGATATAACCCAGTTGACACCTGAAAAAATAAAGTAAAAATCATCTGCTTCAATCAACTATGTACATGGAGAGTAGTTGCCTGGGGATGTAAAGTTCACTGTTACGGAATATGTAATGGAACACCAATGTGGCACCATTAGGGAAAGAGTTGATCATCAAGCATGCTCTTCCTCCTTTGCAACGTCTTTTATTGAAGAGCAATTTGTTGCTAATGAATAGTACAAACCAAGTATGATTATATTAGATATAAAAGCTAGGTTTGGAGTGACCATATCATACAGAAAAACATACATAGCTCGGGAGAAAGCGATGAAGAAGGTCGTTGGAGATTATGACCAAACATATAGAGATCTTCTACTATATTCGCATGAGTTAAGAGTCAGGGATCCTGAAACCTATGTGGCACTATACAGGAATGGTGATAATCAGTTCCAGTGTTGTTTTCAGAATTTGGAGCTTGTCGAAGAGTATTCAGGTCTTATCTACGTAAATTGATCAGAATTGATGCTACACATCTAAGAAGGAAGTATCCGGATGCGTTATTGATGGCTACAACAATTGATGCTAATGACAATGTCCTCCCAATAGCCTTTGGAATCACTGAAGTTGAATGTGGGTCTATGTGGGAGTAATTTATGGATCATGCGAAGAGATTCTTTGTTGTTGATGCACAGTCAATGAGCATAGTATCAGATAAATATCGTAGCATTATACAAGCAATTAAGAAAGTCTACCCAACCGCCCATCATACTTTCTATTACCACCACATGTCTTGCAATATAATAACAGATACTAGTAGTAGGTCAGCTTTAGGCTTGTTTTGGGCAGTAGCACAAGCAAACACAACACTTGAATATGATCTCATACCATGCTTGAAAAACATCCAGATACCCATAAGTGGCTTCAAAAGATGGGCTAATGCACACTTTAGTAGGAAAAGGTATACAATGCTAACCATCAATTGTGCAGAAAGTTTAAATACTTTGTTCAAGCATATACGTGAACTTCCCATAAATAGGTTAATTGATAATACCAGAAGAGAGGTTGTTCAATGGTTCTTTAACCTTAGGGAGGAAGTCTCAAAATGGTATGTTGCTTTGACACGTCATGCTACCAAAGAAATAGATTCAAGGAGAGATAAAGATAGACGATATAAAGTCCACCCCTACTCTTAATCTGAAATGGAAGTAGAGATATAGGGTACTTCATTCATTATTGATTTGGAAAGAAAATATTGTAATTCTGGGGACTTTCAAATTTCAAGACTGCCTTGCTCACATGTTATTGCCATCATCATTCATCGAAACATGGATACACTCCCATATTGTGAGCATTATTTTCATTCACAAAATTAGAATGCGACATACATGGATCGTATTTACCCTTGTTGAAGCAAAGAATTTTAGCCTAGAGGTATAAATAACATTATAGTTCTATGTCCCCATAGCCTTGTGCAGCCGGGTAGGCGAAAGAAGGCATAGATCGAGTGGAAACATAATGGGAATTTAAAAATCAAATGCAGCCGGTACAAACAACTATGCCATAATCAAAGGACTTGTAGAATGTTGTAAGCCCCTGATTCTTGACTTACTTGTATATGTATACAGGAATACTCTGCTTGATTTATATAATTTGTAAGTAGGAGGAGTGGATCCATATATTTTGTATACAGTACATCTATAGTGTTGTAAGAAAAATAGCTGTGCAAAGTGATGTTACTGTTATATCTTTGTATGTAGTATTTATTTTTTAATACAGTGTTATCTATGATATGATAAGTGTAAATCAATCCCAGCAAGGCAAAACTAATACTTTACACCATATCTCTATTTTGTAAACTAAAAACTCGCTAGTAGTTGTAAATTTTTAGAAATATAATAGGTTTAGTCCAACAGTACATTTCAACTCTACAGCTTGGGGTTGGAAATTTTAATGTCTTATAAATTTATTTTCAACTCTAACTAAGTTATGACTTAAACAAAATGAGTGTTGTTGTGCTTGAAAAATAAAATATGAGAGTGGTTATTCATTGAATACAAATCAGGTGCATTATTCTATGTCAACTGACACGCCACAAGAACTACATCGGTAGTAGTTAAAACTAAGTTTGACACCATATGTAATTTCTCCTCTTTCAAACCTTCCTAGGGAACGTAAATTTGAAGAAATCCAAATACTTTAGGGCCATCAGTGGATTTCAGTAAAAATCCACTGATGGACCTAGACAGGTCCAATTGCACACATTTTAAATCTTGTGAGTTTCTAGTGTTGTGAGAACTCCAACGGTGTTATATACTACTTATTTAAAGCTCTCCAGAGGTGCTCTAACGTAACGATAAATTTCAGCATGATTGTGAGTTTGATATGTGATCATATCAGGCCCAACGTGGGCCTTATATGATATGTCCTTGGCCGCTTTGTTCATTTATTACAACCAAGATTTTGATCCCAATATCTAAAATTTCACACCATATCTCAAGTCTATAAACAAAAAACTTGCTAGCAGTTGAGATATTTTTCAGAAATTCAAATAGGCTAGCACCAACAATTAGATTCAAGTCTAAAAGGGGCACTTGGAAATATAAGATAGTCTTGTAATTTGATTTGAACTAAAATGAAGTTATGGCTTAAACAAAATGAGTATTGTTGTGCTTGACAAATAAAATAGGGAAACGATTGCTGTTCATTCAATACAAATCAGGTGCACTATTCTATGCCAACTGACATGTCACAAGAACTTCATCGGTAGTAGTTAAAACTAAATTTTGACACCATATCTAGATTCTCTTCTCTCAAATCTTTCTAGGGAACGTGAATTTGAAGAAATCCAAATATCCTAGGGTCATTAGTGGGTTTCGATCAAAATCCACTAATGGACCTAGACAGGTCCGATTACACCTATTTTAAGTCTTATGAGTTTCTGGTGTTGTGTGGACTCTAACGGTGCTATATATACTTGAGCCTAATATGATCTCATATAGGGCCCAACATAGGTCTTATATGATCCCATATCAGGCCCAATTTGGGTCTGATATGAATGATATCAGGCCCAATTTGGGCCAGATATGAGATCATATTAGGCTCAATGTAGGCCTTATATGATCTGTACTTGGCCGCTTTATTAATTGATCACAATCAAGATTTTGATTCTGATATTTAAAATTTCACACCATATCTTAGGTGTGTAAATAAAAAACTTGCTAGTAGCTGAGATATTTTTTAGAAATTCAAATAAGCTAGCACCAACAATTGGATTCAAGTCTATAGGGTGCACTTGGAAATATAAAATAGTTTTGTAATTTGATTTAAACTAAAATGAGGTTATGACTTGAACAAAATGGTTCTTATTATTTTTTTTTAGAATAAAATTTAATAAGGTTTATTGTTCATTGGATACAAATCAGATGCACTGTTTTATGCAACTAGTACGCCACAGTTATAAAAGTAAAATTAAAGAAAAATAAAATATAAATACAAATATATATATATATATATATATATTAAAAATAAAATTAAAGAAAAATAAAATACGAAAAACTTATATAGATTAAAAAAATCATATAATGAAATGAAATATATCTATAAAATATATTTTTATAATATTTAAAAAGGAGTAATATATAGAATAAAATAAATAGATTAAATAGAAAATAAAGAACTTAAAATTAAAAAAATTAATAAAAATACAATATATATATATATATATATATATAATATTAAATAAAAATAGAAAAAATAGAGTATATAGATTAGATTTTAAAAAATCATATAATGAAATGAAATATATAAATAAAATATAAAATATATTTTTATAATAAAAAAGGAGTAATATATAGAATAAAATAAATAGATTAAATAGAAAATAAATAACTTAAAAGTTAAAAATTTGATAAAAAATAAAATAAAATAAAATATTTATAAATATATATAAATATTAAATATATATATATATATTAATATTAAAAATAAAATTAAAGAAAAATAAAATAGAAAAAACTTATATAGATTAAAAAAATCATATAATGAAATGAAATATATCTATAAAATATAAAATATATTTTTATAATATTAAAAAAGGAGTAATATATAGAATAAAATAAATAGATTAAATAGAAAATAAAGAACTTAAAATTAAACAAATAAAAAAATACAATAAAAATAAAAATAAATATATTAATATTAATATTAATATTAAAATTAAATAAAAATAGAAAAAATAGAGTATATAGATTAGATTTAAAAAATCATATAATGAAATGAAATATATAAATAAAATATAAAATATATTTTTATAATAAAAAAGGAGTAATATATAGAATAAAATAAATAGATTAAATAGAAAATAAATAACTTAAAAGTTAAAAATTTGATAAAAATAAAATAAAATAAAATATATATAAATATATATTAATATTAAATAAAATTAAAGTGAAATAAATAGAATAAAATAGAGTATATAGATTAAAAAAATCATATAATGAAATGAAATATATCTATAAAATATAAAATATATTTTTATAATATAAAAAAGGAGCAATATATAGAATAAAATAAATAGATTAAATAGAAAATAAATAACTTAAAAGTAAAAAAAAATTAATAAAAATAAAATAAAAAATATTAATATTAATATTAATATTAAAATTAAAGAAATAAATAGAAAAAAAAATAGAGTATATAGATTATACTACTAGAAAACTATGCTTTTGAGATAAAAATTTTAAGACAGTAACAAAATTTGTCTCAAATATTGAGTAATTAAGACAATAATAATTGATGTCTCAAAATTTATATAGATACATTAAATTTAAGACAGTATTTAAGATTTTGTCTCAAATTCAGCTAAATAAGACACCTAATAAAGACAGTTAAAAGTATAATTATATAAGACATTTAAATAAGACGGTAAAAAAAAGTATGTCTCAGATTATATTGAATATATATATATATATATATATATAGAGAGAGAGAGAGAGAGAGAGAGAAATATTTACAAATTTAACTTAATAAAATTTTTTAATTTATAATTTGTGTTTAAACTATTGATAATTTAAGAATTATGAAAATAAAACATATTAAATATTTAATGATGTACTAATCTTTTATATGCCTAAAGCACTAAATAACATAATAATCATGAGAATAAATAATAAATTTATTATATATATATATATAGAGAGGATGATATTAATTAAAATTTAATTTAATTAAATTTATTTAGGTAAATAATAATAATAATATAATTAATAGTTAATAAGAAAATAAATTTATATGATTATATAGAATTTTTTAAAATATTTTAAAATTTTAAAATGAATTTATATTATATTATATTATATTATATTTTTCAAAACCTCCGGGACTAACCTAAACTCCTTCGCTAACCCCTCTCCGCCTCCTTCGTGAACCCCCTCTCCTCCTTCGCAAACTCCTCTTTGCGAATCCCTCTCCACCTCCATCACGAACCCCTCTCCCCCTCTCCTCCTACGACTCTCTTCACCGGTCGAAACCGTAAACTCCCTCTCTGTCCAATCCCTCTCTGGCGAACCCCTCTTTGTAGCGGTCTGACTCAACACTCTCTGTTCCCTCTTCGTGGCGGTCTAACTTGACAATCTTCATTTTGTAAGTACCCCGTGGAGGTTTTAATGTGATCAACTAAGTCAAGTTAGGTCATGTTGTTGTTTGATGCCTTGTGTCTAAGTGTGCAGGAATTTAGGAGCACAAGAAGTCGAGCAAAAGACACAGGTAGAGTGAAGGACGGCACAGGAGAGAGTTGACGAGCTCGATGTGTCTAAGGGACAAGGTACTGTGGAAGAGTACGCGGGCGGACGAGAAGGAGGTGTGAGGTGTTTTCGAGGGACGAGAAGCCAGAGCAGAAGATTGCTCGAGAAGGTTGGGAGTTGGGTTTGGATGAGCCCTATTCTGGATGGCCGAAATCACCCAAGCGAGCGGAGCCGGAGCGGAAGACCCGGACCGAGACGAGCAGAACCGGAGTAGAGGGCCCGGACCCATTCCGGGCGCCCGGAACCCTTCTAGGCGCTCGGAACCCAAATCTTATCATGATCAATGTGCACGTTGACCAACGCGTCGGGGATAGAATTTTATCCCACTCCAGACGCTCGGAGCCCTTCCAGGTGCTCGGAAAAGAGCTATAAATATAGCTCTGATTTCAGTAGTTCAGACAACAACTTGTAAATCATTCTCTTTCTGTTTTACTTTTGATTGTGAGCTATTAACGTTTTAAGAGGCTATTCCGCCCAAAGGAGATCTTCATAAGTGCGCTTCATTTTCCTTGGATTAGAAATCTTTTGATTGCAAACCAAGTAATTCTCTTTGTGTCTCTGTCTTTTTAATTAATCTCTTATTTTTTAATACGAGTGTTCATAATTAAGCTATAAGTCGAGAAAGGGTTGAATTTGTTTGTGCAGGACAATTCACCCCTCCCTTTTTGTCGGCCATCAAGGGACCAACAATTGGTATCAGAGTGAGGACGCTTCAGAAGGACTAACTGCCAACCGAAGGAAAAGAACCAATGGCTGGACCAAGCATCGTTCTACCAAAATTCGAGGGAGAATTTGCACACTAGAAACGCCGAATGGAGGTATTTCTAAAAACTAACTTTGAGATTTGTTTAATAATCAAGTATGATTTTGTAGTTCCTATGAATCAAAACGGAGAAGAGAAGGAGGAGAGTCTTTGGATGAAGAAAGAACAAAATGATTCTGTAGCAAATAATAGAGTGGAATATCACTTGCTGAGTGTGATGCTGCCTCAAGACGTCAACCAAATTGGAACTTACACGTCGACCAAAGAACTCTGGGAAAAATTCTTGGAACCCCACGAAGACACATCCGAAGCCAAGCTCACAAGACGAGACATACTTCGGAACAAACTAATGAATATCGTCTGGAAAGAGGTGACAAGGTAGCTGACCTACACGCGAAGGTAAAAGAACTAATCACTAGACTTGAAAACCTCCGTGAAATGGTAACCAACTGGGACTCGATATGCTACGCACTCAATGCCCTTCCCAGGACTCCAAAATGGACCTCGATAATCGACGCCTACTACATCTCAAAGGACCTGGAGGTAAGTACCCTAGAGGAACTCTTTTCTACTTTAAAATTACATGAAACCAAATGTGCAAGTACAATAAAAGAGCCAAGCCAGATTCTGGCACTAAATGCAACCAAGAAGGATAAATTCGAGTCAAACTCAGAAGGAGATCAAGAAGCTTACACGGTAAGAAAATTTAGAAATTTTTTTAGATCTAACAAATTTAAAGAAATACAGAACAGAAAAATCCAAGAAATAGAAGAAGGGTGTGATGCTACCAGTGTCAAAAGGAAGGACACATAAAAGAGGATTGCCCAGAACTCAAAAAGGAAAAAAGGCAAGATGCCCAAGCAAAACAAGCACAAGACTCTAAAGGCTACTTGGGACGAAAGCTCATCATCTGAGTCATAAATAGAAGAATATGTCGGACTAGAATTGATGGCCAGCCATGAAGAGCAAAGCACCTCAGAAGCCAGCATCAATGAAGGGGGAGCGACTTCAGATGAATGCAACGAAGTAGGGGGAGAGTTAGGCTTCAAGTCTGATATGGTAAGTGAGGTATGCCTCTTACCTCCCGATCAACTCTATTTTGGTATTAAATCAATGGCAAAATCAATGTCCAAGTTAAAAAGCAAAAATGATAAACTAAAAATAAAAACTTAGAAATAAAAATAATTTTAGCAAAATCATGTCTAATAGAAGATTTTGAAAAAGTAAAACTTGAAAATGCTAAATTAAAGGAACAAATAGAAAACTTAAAAAATTCTTCATGTTCAAATGTTTCTGTCTTAAATGGTAGAAATTATAAAGAATTAAACTGGTACTATAGATTTCACAAAGGTCAAATCAGAAATGTGACAAAAAGTTATATCCCTAGAAAATACTTAATTAACCCAGTAGGAAGAAACCTATATTGGGTTCCGAAATCATGCCTAAATTAAATTATTCACATGCTCTAATTTTCTTTTGGTTAATATTGTCAAATAAATCTCTTAGCATGTGTTCTATTAGAATTTAATTATAATTTTCTAAGATTTTCTAGGTAATATTTCCTAAGTTGTTTTTGTTTACTTTCTCTATTAATTTCTGAACAAAAATCATATTCTTCAATTTGAAAATAATTTCAAATTTTGTGATTTATTTAAAATTCTCGATCGCTAAGTTTATGAAAGACTACTTAAATTTTAATTTTAAAATTAATTTAACTTAATTTTTTTAAAAAAAAATTATTCACACCTCAAATTTTTTTACCACTAAATTTATTTTATTTTTCTCGTGTAAATTTTATCTCTATGTTGAATGTGATTAATCGTTCTCATAATTAATTGAATTTTTTTTCCACCTAGACTTTCTTTTAAATTTTCTTAATCATTTTAAACTTACCCCTATTTTGAATGTGATCAAAGGGGAAGAATTAGAAGTTAAGGTTAAGGGGGAGGTATATTTTTCAAACTATTACATATCTAAAGTCTTAAAACTTGAATATTTATTTCAAACTAAAGTCTTAAAACTTGAATATTTATTTCATGTCTTTAATTTTATTTCTTATTTTACCCTAACTTAACTTAGGTTGATTCACATCAAAAAGGGAGAGATTGTAATTACCCTGTGGAGGTTTTGATGTGATCAACCAAGTCAAGTTAGGTCCTGTTGTTATTTGATGTCTTGTGTCTAAGTGTGCAGGACTTTAGGAGCAAAAGACGCAGCTAGTGTGAAGGATGGCACAGGAGAGAGCCGATGGACTCGGTGCGTCTGAGGGACAAGATGCTACAGAAGAGTACACAGGCTGACGAGAAGGAGGTGCGAGGCGTTTCCGAGGGATGAGAAGCTAGAGCGGAAGGTTGCTCGAGAAGGCCGGGAGTTGGGTTCGGGTGAGCCCTATTCCGGATGGCCAAAATCACCCAAGCGAGTGGAGCCGGAGCGAAAGACCCGGACCGAGGCGAGCAGAACCGGAGCAAAGGACTCGAAACCCTTTCGGGCGCTCGAAACCTGAATCTTATCATGATCGACGTGGACGTTGACCGATGCGTCGGGGATAGAATTCTATCACACTCCAAGCGCCCGGAACCCTTCCAAGTGTCCGTAAAAGAGCTATAAATATAGCCCTGATTTCAATAGTTCAGACAACAACTTATAAATCATTTTCTTTCTATTCTACTTTTGATTGTGAGCTATTAACGTTGTAAGAGGTTACTCCACCCGAAGGAGATCTTTATAAGTGCGCTTCATTTTCCTTGAATTAGTAATCTTCTGATTGCAAGTCAAGTAATTCTCTTTGTGTCTCTGTTTTTTTAATTAGTCTCTTATTTTTTAATACAAATGTTCATAATTAAGTTATAAGTCGAGAAATGGTTGAGTTTATTTGTGCAGGACAATTCACCCCTCCCCTCTTGCCAGCCACCAAGGGACCAACGCATTCCCTCTCAGTAGTGGTCTAACTCGACGCTCTTCATTCCCTCTCCGTAGTGACCTGCTTTCGATGTTGAGTAAGCAGTTGATAGAGTTGGATGTGTTCGCCTTTGATACATTCTTGATAGTATATTCTTTCCTGACCCATGTTCAACACTTTTCATTGCCCATCGAAAGCACCCTAGTGTGCGGGTCTTGGAGTAGGAGTCGACAATGACTCTGAACTAAGTAAAAATGACCTTTGTTAGCGTTGTGTTTTCAGTTTTCCGCTGCTTACTCTATACGATATTTTTGAATCGCTATTCACCCCCCTCCCCCCCTCTAGCGAAACTCTTCGATCCAACAATTTTCACAACATTTTTTTTTGGGGGGGGGGGGGGGTTTATTAAAAATTTTGGCGATGTACTGTACATATTTTTATGTTGTAGAGAAATCTATTTTACAGGTGCAAAAACTTAAAAGGCACAAAGATAATGGCAAATACATGAACCATCATTTCTTATTACGAGATGAAGATGTTTGTTTAATTTGGGGTTGTTTGTGTTGTATTTGGGATGTTAGTTGCAAGAAAGAGGATTATATATTAGATCATGAGATTTCTTATTGAAAAGTTCTGTTTATTGATATTTATGAATAGTATATAATATAAATCATCTTAACCTCTAATAAGAGTTTTTTTAATGTTCAGGATTCTGATGAAGAAGGATTATAGAAATGATCTCCAGATTATGAGGAGTTGTTGTTTAGGCTTTCTTGTTACTATCATGGGAAAAGTACTTTTTTTCTTATAAAATTAATGATGGATATGTATTGACTTGTAAGTTAAAAAAATATTAGAATTGTATATTATGTATATCTCTTTTAATTTATAAGAGAAAGTTTTTCCTTCTGTTTTGAAATGACAATTTGATAAATTTGATCTAGATTAATTTGTATAGTAAATGTTCTTTTAAGACTATTAATTTTCGTTACAAATGGCGCATCTAACAAGTCAAAACATTAGGGGCAGTAATTTATTGTCTTCACTTCTATTTGAGACGATACATTACCATCTCAATTTAGTGTCTCTAGTTTTTTCACAGGATAAGACATAAAATTTGAGACAAAAAAAATAAATGTCTTAAATACTTTTGAGACAATTGAACAACTGTCTCATCACTGTCTTAAAAAACATTTGAGACAGTACAACTGTCTCAATATTTTTTTGAGACACTTGTATTGGGGACAGCTGCATTACCGTTTTATCATCGTCTTAAAAACATTTTGAGACACCAAATTTATAATTTAAGACATATTTTGTTGCATCTCAAAAAGTATTTTTTTTCTAGTAGTGTTAGATTTAAAAAAATCATATAATGAAGTGTATAGTAATATATAAAATAAAATAAATAGATTAAATAGAAAATAAATAACTTAAAAGTTAAAATTTTTTTAAAAATATATTAATATTAAAATTAAAGAAAAATAAAATAGAAAAAAATTAGAGTATATAGATTAGATTTAAAAAATCATAAATGAAATATATAAATAAAATATAAAATACATTTGTATTATATTAAAAAAGGATTAATATATAGAATAAATTAAATAGATTAAATATAAAATAAATAACTTAAAAGTTAACAAATTAAAATAAATTATTTTCAGCCGTTGGGCATGATATTGGGGGATATCAAGCCATAGTTTGAATCACAACACAAGCTCACACTCTCCTGCTTTGGCTGTCGTCGTCTTCTCGAAGGCAACCTATGTAGCTCCATTCGAGGCGTGCCTCTAGCACCAGCAACATCCAACCATTAGTTTTGTACGTAGCTCTATTGCTTATTTAGTGATTATTTCTATAATGGTTTCACCTAGGATTTCTGTTATTGTTAAGGGCGTATTAGAATAAGAGCACAACCATTATTACAGAATCTATGAGTTTTTTTTCTGTGTGTGATTGTTGATTTATGGTTGCTAAGTTCAGAATGGCTACAAAAGGAGTGTCGATAAGTGGAGGTGCTGCTTGACCCAGTTATCCAAGTTATGTCAACAGAGGAAGAACTAAAAGAATGAATTGGAAAAATACCCTTTGCCATTTCAGGAAATTTATTTCTTCTGTTAAATCGGCTGTAAAACAAGAATAGATTATTTGAGTCACATCCTTTTCGTGGATTCTCGACCTCGCTATTAGTTCTTTTGTAAGAGCTCAGGTTTAGAATATGTTTGATAATTGGGATCAGGAGGAACAAAATTTTATCTTCCATGGGAAAAAATTGAAATTTACAAAGGTAAATGTTGCATTTATTCTAAGCCTACCTGATAATAGAGAGATAGTTCATCTCAATTTAAAAAAGGCCTTCCAACCCACTATACATGGAGTATTTCCAAGAGTCTGATTGTTCTACCAAACATTTGGAGAAACTTATACAGAAGTCAAGATCAAATGACAAATTGTACTGTCAGCTGTATATCTTATATTTTTTTTTGCAACTGTTTTATTTTGTGGTAGTAGCAGCATTCTTAGAATACCTGTGTTATCCCTAATTGGCTGTGTAGATAATTTTGACAACTTAGCTACGTTTAATTGGTGCAGTACGGTATACAGTTTCTTGGCTCCTCAATTAGAAGTCATTGGGTTGGAGCTTATATTTAGATCAAAACCACTTATTGTTGATTCACCACCCAAGGCACCCTTGCTCAAGGGATTTTCAAATATTTTGGCTATAAGTTAGATTATATTTATTTCACGATATTTTCTTTGAATATTATTTATTTTTATAATCACATTATAGGTATGGGTGTGTGAGCACATCAATATCATTGATCCATACCATCTTGAACAATTTCCTAGAATCCTACAGTGGAGTTGGTCTAACTATCATGTTGACACAATTAAAAAATTTATAGACCGTGTGACTGTAGATAAAATTATTGTAGATTTAATTTTGGCAGAGTTAGAGTTATATTTAGTACCACACTGGGCTCCTCCAACTCAAGCCATTAAGTTTGTTGGCCAAGGATCTTCACATCAAGCCTAAGAAGGTATACTACAGTGCCCAGAGATGGTAGACTGTAGTCAGTGCAAGGAAAAGGGAGAACAAATTGAAATTTTAAAGCAACAATTGCATAAAGTTGTTAAAAGTTTGGAGGATGTCAAGAGTAACATGGCAATGGTCATAAATGAAAAGGATAGTCTCTTAACAGTAAAGGATATTTTAATTGCTGAGATGGAGTGTATGCTTAAAGAAAAAGATCTTCAAATAAGTGAACTTTGTGAGATATAGGATAGGAGTGTCAAAATTGCTGACACTAGCAATGTTGTTGTGGATAACAGAATTTTAATTGTAAAAGATAAAATCATAGTCGATGCCCAAAATAAAATCAAAGAGCTCCAAAAAGTGTTGTAAAACAAGGTCTCAAAAGAGCCATGAGCATCCCCTACCACGGATAAAGAGGGCATATAACCTAATCCACCAAGACTACTAACTAATTTTGGACTAGGCCCCAAAAGAAAAAGAACTCAGAGAAAACATATATCTGAGTGTAAAAAAAACGGAAACAGATTGCTCAGGATGTAGAACCAGAAGCTCCTGCCCTATCAAAGACTGAAGATACATGTTCATCAAATATAGAAATAAAATGTGTTGAACTTAAGAAGCTCAAGACCAAAATATTGAAGGTAGGGTCGATTATAGGTAATTCGTTCTTTTGTAATCCTTAATGATAAGTTAGTATTTGAATTTTTTCAGCAAGCAAAATTATTTTTTAAGAAGAATAAAGATAACGTGATAATAGATGCATTATTAAAGCTGAGTTAGTTAAAGTAAGTTAGTTGGTAGCGTAGTTGAATAATCATGTAAACCAATAATGATTATTGGAGTTGAATAATAATTAATAGTGCTAACTATTTTTTTTTTGTTCTTGACTGATTATGTGGGGTTACGGTGCTTCCAATATGGGCCAACAATACTTTCTCATTATATATGTAATCTTTTATAACAATATTTGATTCGACTCAATACATCAATGGGGATTGCGTAAATGTTTATTAAACTATTCTAGCTAATGAAGCCAAAACCTCTAACTCATCATACTACCCATCCATATTTTTTGGGGTTGGATTTAAAGTAAGTATTTGAGCACATGATCTTGTTTTTATATATATTGGATGTAGTCAACTTAAATTTTATCTTGTTTACATAGAAAATGTTTGGAATAATGCACGTGGACGCATTGAAACAAAGTGCTAAAACTGATGAAGATAAGCCCATTAGACATATTTTATGTCTTCTAAATAATGAAGATGATCATTAGCATCTAATGGTCATAGACCTAGAGGAAAGGTCATATAATTCATTATAACTCTCTCAACCTCACAGAAAACTACACTGCTATTTTTGATAAAACTATAAGTATTACGTTATATATATATATATATACACACACACACACACACAATAAGCATTGGATATGTATTAATTACTAATATCATTTATGTGTAGGTGTCATTTTTTAAGGAGCTAAACTGGGCATACTATCACATATGCCATAGTGGTTTAGCACCTTTCTCTAGGAGAGACTTTAATCGATTAAAGTAAATGGTCTCACACAAAGCAAATTGTAAGTATTTATTTATGTTACATCATCTTTATCTCAAAATAGACTCTTACAAGTTTAATATTATTTTCTTGTAGGTTAGATTGCGTTTTTTTTATGATGGGCTATGCAGAGAGTTTGATGTTTCAGAGATCAACGGACTTTATATAAGCTGAAATGCTCTTATAGATTTAGTCTTGGATATAAAATAATGACTGACAAAAGCTTTAAATTGTAAATTATATATTTGTAATTAAAAATAAGTATAATATGTTATTCTTGTAACGATATTCTATTTGTTTAAAGAAAAATTATGTTATATCAAATTTTAGTTGAACAGTTGTAAAATTTTTGAACTATATTTCTGTGTTTTAGAGTTTGAATTACATATAAGGCCCACGTTGGGCCTGATATTATCACATATCAGACCCACAATCAGGCTAAAATTTTTTATACGTTCGAGTACCTCTAAAGAGCTTTAAATAATGTGTACCTTAAGGATTTTAATGAACAACACACCTTATCAAATTTTAATTTATAAAAACAACCACCAATTTAAATGATCACATATCTAGTGTTGAACCTAACCTATTTGAATTTCTAAACTAAGTCACAATCCGTAGCAAGTTTTTAGTTTATAGAAGGGAGATATGGTCTCAAGTTTTAGATATTGGGATCAAAAACTTAGTAGTGATTGGTTAAACAAAGTAGCCAAGGTCCCAATCTATCAGACCCACGTTGAGCCTGATAGTATCCCATATCAGGCCCATAATCATGTTGAAAATTTTCTTAACATTAGATCACCTATAGAGAGATCTTTAAATAAGTAATGGATAGCACCGTTGGAGTCCTTACAAGACTAAAAACTCACAAGACTTGAAATGGGTGCAATCAGAGATATCTAGGTTCATCAGTAGATTTTGACCAAAACTCAGTGATGGTCGTATGGTACTTGGATTTCTTTAAATTCATATTCCCTATGAAGATTTGAGAAAGGAGAAGTTATATATGGTGTCAAAACTTAGTTCTAACTACTATAAATTGTTGAAACCCCAAGGTTGTTTTGGCGTGATCAACAAGTTAAGTTAGGTCCTATGTGTTTTTAACCTTGTGTCTAAGTGTGCAGGAGCTTAGGAGCACAGGTAGTCGAGCAGAAAACACAGCTAGCGAGAAGGATGGCACGCGGTGCGTCCGAGGGACGAGGCGCTATGGAAGAGTACACCGGCAGACGAGAAGGAAGCGTACGGTGGTTCCGAGGGACGAGAAGCCAGAGCAGAAGATTGCTCGAGGAGCAAGAGACACAGCTAGCGAGAAGGTCGGCATGGGGTGTGACCGAGGGACGAAGACTGCGGATGAGTATGCTGGCGGATGAGAAGGAAGCACGCGGCGATTCCGAGGGACGAGAAGGCGGAGCGGAAGCCTGCTCGAGAAGACCGAAAATTGGGTTCGGGTGAGCCTTATTCCGGATGGCAGAGATCACCCAAGCAAGCGGAAGACTCAGTCTGAGATGAACGGAGCCGGAGCAGAAGACCCCGGCTGAAAAAAGTCAATGGGGTTGACTTTCCCAGCTGGGGCGCCCGAAACTGTCCGGGGTGCCTGGACCAGTCCGGGGTGCCCGCGATGCTTCCAAGCATCCAGACCTGAACTTTGACCAGGATCGCGTCAATCGTGATTTGAACGTTGGGGGATAAAGTTTTATCCCCCCCAGGGTGCCCCGACCAAGGCTATAAATACAGTCTTGGTCCAGAAGCTTTTAATCAACACAAACAATTCATTTCCAACACTTGTACGCTCAATTTTTAGATTAGCTTCTCTGTTTTGCGCTTCAACGTTGTATGAGGCTTCTCCGCCTGAAGGAGTATTTAGTGCTACATTCTCCTTGGATTAACAACCTCCCCGATTGTAACCAAGTAAATCCTGGTGTGCCTCGTCTTTTCTGTTTTTCTATTTAAGTTATAATTTATGCAAGTGTTCTGTTGAAAGATCGAGAATGGTTGTGTTTTTTTTTTGCAGGCTATTCACCCCCCCCCCTTCTAGCTGGCCCAGCGGTCTAACAAGTGGTATCAGAGCCAAGGCGCTTCAGGAGGACTAACCGCCGAACGAAGCAACTGAATCGATGGTCGGAGCGAACATCTACCCACCAACATTCAAGGGGGAGTTCGCGCTTTGGAAACGACGAATGGAGGTATTTATTAAAACAGATTTTGGTATCTTATTAATTTTGAAATATGGTTATGAAGCACCGAAGAATGTGAACGGGGAAGAAATCGAAAAACGCCTCTGTACCAAAAAGCAGCGTGATGATTTTACATCAAATGGTAAGGCTGAATTTCACCTTTTAAGCGTACTACCGGTTGAAGATCTCAACAAAATCGGCGACTATCAGAGTACAAAAGAACTTTAGGAAAAGTTCTTAAAGCTCCATGAAGAATCAAAAGAAGTCGCATCCAACTCCTCAATGGACACCCTGTCATCATCGGAAGAATTTGAACCTAAGGAAATCGTCGGAACAACCTTAATAGCTGAGTATCTACCAGAAGATGAAGCAAGCTCATCCTCAATGAACATCGAGAGCATCGATGAAGGGGGAGAGTCTTCGGAAGAAAGCAGCAGTTCAAGGGGAGACACGGATAATGAAATCGACAAGGTAAGTCAGGTACGATCTCTTCCTCCCGATAAACTCTTTAAATTTGTTAAATTGTTAAAAAAAGATTGTTGCAAATTAGAAAAAGAAAATAAAATTTTAAAAGTAACACTAGCTAAATCTTGCCCTCTAGAAGATTTAGACAAATCAAAATTAGAAAATGAAAAATAGAAATCAAAAAATGTAAATATGAAAATTTAAGTAGGAAACTTGAAAAACCGTGCATGCTCATCTAATACAAATTTTAGAAGATTTAATAATTTAAATTGGTATTTTAGATATCGCCAGGGATGAATTAGGAATATTTCAAAAAGGTATGTCCCTAAGAAAATTTTAGTTAATCCAGTTGGCTGGAACCTATATTGGGTTCCAAAGTCTTGTCTGATTTGAATTTGAACTAATTAGATTTAGAGCTTTCAGCGAGAAAATTAGACATTAAAATTTCTTTATGAGGCTTTGTCTAAGGAAATGGTTGTTGCTCTAATAACCAAGAAGGCCTAGTGCCTCGCCACAACTTGGAAGCCAAAATACTGAAATAAAATATTTAATTAACTTTCTGATAAAGCATTAAGGTGGAAATTTAATAATGCTTTAAAAAGTCTTTTAAACATTTTTTTTAAAAAAATTTTACTTAGAATTTTTTTTTTTGCGTAAAAATTTTACTTAAAAATTAAAAGTTTTTCTGAAATTAGAAATTTCTACTTAAAATCTTTACTTAGAAAAATTTTCAAAAATTTTTTTGCAAAATTTCCTATGTCAGGATTTTTTTAAATTCTCTTACTTAAAGTTTTACTTAGAAATTGTTTAACTTAGAATATTTTTTTGCTGAAAATTATTGCAAATTCTCTAACTTAGAATTTATTCAACTTAGAATTTTTGTTATGAAAGTTAGAAATTTTTTTAACCCTTAGATTTTTTCAGAACCCCATTTTTTTATGTGATCAAAGGGGGAGAAGGAAAAGTATAAGTCTAAGGGAGGTAGATCAAAATTTAAATTTTCTATCACTTTGCACTTTATTGAAAAATTAATTAGTTTATTTTTATGTCTATTTTTACCTTAGCTTAACTTGGGTTGCTCACATAAAAAAGGGGGAGATTGTTGGAACCCCGAGGTTGTTTTGGTGTGATCAACAAGTTAAGTTAGGTCCTGTGTGTTTTTAACCTTGTGTCTAAGTGTGCAGGAGCTTAGGAGCATAGGTAGTCGAGCAGAAGATGCAGCTAGCGAGAATGACAGCACGCGGTGCGTCTGAGGGACGAGGCGCTGCGAAAGAGTACATCGGCGAATAAGAAGGAAGCGTGTGGTGGTTCCGAGGGACGAGAAGCCGGAGCGAAAGATTGCTCGAGGAGCAAGAGACGCAGTTAGTGAGAAGGTCAGTACGGGGTGCGACCGAGGGACAAAGACTGTGGATGAGTACGCTGGCGGACGAGAAGGAAGCACGCGGCGATTCCGAGGGACGAGAAGCCGGAGCGGAAGCCTGCTCGAGAAGGCCGGAAGTTGGGTTCGGGTGAGCCCTATTCCGGATGGCAGAGATCACCCAAACAAGCGGAAGACTCGGTCTGAGGTGAACGGAGCCGGAGTAGAAGACCCAGGCTGAAAAAAGTCAACGAGGTTGACTTTCCCAGCCGGGGTGCCCGGAACTGTCCGGGGGGAATGCTTCCGGGCGCCTGGACCTAAACTTTGACCAAGATCGCGTCAATCGCGATCTGAATGTTGGAGGATAAAGTTTTATCCCCCAAGACGCCCGGAACCCCTTCGAGGCGCCCCGACCAAGGCTATAAATATAGCCTTTGTCTAGAAGCTTTTAATCAACACAAGCAATTCATTTCCAACACTTGTACGCTCAATTTCTAGATTAGCTTCTCTGTTTTGTGCTTCAACGTTGTACGAGGCTTCTCCGCCTGAAGGAGTATTTAGTGCTCCATTCTCCTTGAATTAACAACCTCCCTGGTTGTAACCAAGTAAATCCTGGTGTGCCTCGTCTTTTCTATTTTTCTGTTTAAGTTATAATTTATGCAAGTGTTCTGTTGAAAGATCGAGAAGGGTTGTGTTTTTTTTTTGCAAGATATTCAACCCCCCTTTCTAGCCGACCCAGCGGTCCAACACAAATAAAGTTCTTGCTCCGTGCTAGTTGGCACGGAACATGTGAACCTTATGGATTTTAATGAACAACACACCTTGTCGAATTTTAATTTACAAAAATAATAACTACCAATTTATTTTTAAGTCCAAACTTAGTTAGAGATTAAAGCTAAATTATAATACTATTAGAAATTTCCAATCACACGATATAGACTTTAAACCAGTATTGGACCTAGTCTATTTGAATTTCTAAACTAATTCACAATCCATAACAAGTTTTTAGTTTATAAAATGAAGATATGGTCTCAAGTTTTAGAAATCGGAATCAAAAATTTGGTAGTGATCGATTGAACAAAGCGACCAAGGTCCCAACCTATCAGACCCACATTCATGCTGAAATTTATCGTAAAGTTTAAGCACCTCTAGATAGCTTTAAATAAGTAATGGATAGCATCGTTGGAGTCCATGTAGGACTAGAAACTCACAAGAATTGAAATGGGTGCAATCAGACCTATCTAGGTCCATTAATGAGTTTTAATCGAAACCCACTGATGTCCCTAGGATATTTGGATTTCTTCAAATTCACATTCCCTAGGAAGGTTTGAGAGAGAAGAAGCTAAATATGGTGTCAAAACTTTGTTCTAACCACTACACATGAAGTTCTTGCTCCGTGCCAATTGGCACGGAACATGTGAACCTTATGATTTTCATTTAATGAACAACAAACCCTATTAAAATTTAAATTATGGGGATACCAACCATTTTTTAATTCATAACTTAGTTACTTTGGAGTTCCCAAATTACATGCCTAATTTATATTTCCAAGTAGACCTTGTAGACTTGAAATCCAGTGTTGGACCTAACCTATTTGGATTTCTGAAAAATCCCAATCGTTACCAAGTTTTTAGTTTTAAAAAGAGAGATATGGTGTGTGTTGGTGCAATCATGCCCTGGAAGTTTTAATATATTGACAATTATTTAAGTTTAGGTTAATACGTTGGATCTAACATGAGTTGCGAGCTTACAAGAGAAGCTCTTGCAGGTCGGAAGATCGGATGCAAAGCAAGAGAAGTCCAAGGAGGTCGAGGATCAGATTCTTGGCAAGAGAAGCTCTTGTAGTTTAGAAGACCGGATGTAAGGCAAGAGAAGTCCAAGGAGGTCGAGGACCAGATTCTTGACATAAAGAGCCGGATATGAGGAAGCTCTAGGCACAAAGTCCAGGGAACAGGAGGTTCATCTAGGAGGTTTGCCTGACATCAGATACTTCACTTAAAGTGAATTGCTTCAAATTGTGGTTGGAATGTGTATCTGATTAATTTGGAAGCCAACAATTGATTGGTTAATCGATTAAGAAGCACCTTCGCGAGAATAGTGTGCTTCTGGATCGATCAGCCGATCGATTGGTGATAACAAATCGATTAGCTGATTGATTGATTAGGATTTGTGCAAAAGCGTAGTGTGCTCCAGGATTGATCAACCGATCAATTGGTGGTAACCAATCGATCAGCAGATCGATTGGACAGGCTTCTGCGTGAAAACATAGTGTGCTCTTGGATCGATCAACCGATCGATTGGTGGTAAATAATCGATCAGCCGATTGATTTCTCGACTTTTGCGCGAAAGCACAGCGTGCTCCTGGATCGATCAACTGATCAATTAGTGGTAACCAATTGATCAGCCAATCGATTGACCAGGCTTTTATGCGAAAGCACAGTGCACTCCTGGATCGATTAGACAATCGATTGTGCAATCTTCTTCATGAAAAGAAATATAAGCCATAATTGATCAAATAATCTATTTACGAGTTCAATCGATTAAGGCCTTAGCTCAATCAATTGAGATTCAAATAAAATAATCTGCACCATTGATCTTGATTTGAGTTGGTGGCGCTCAATGGATAATTCAGAATCAATTGAGAAACGTCTATATTTCGAAGACGCTTTAAAGGACTCTTCAATGAAAAACGCAACACAACTCTTGAAAACATTGTTCCATTACACTCCATCGTCACTACTATTCACCAGTTCTCAAGCTCAAGCAAAAATTCAAGCACTGAAGCTCTCACTAGTGCTGCAATCTCAAGCCACTCAAAGAAGAAGAAGGTGTACTCAAAACCCTAATCTCTTGTTTTCGTCTTCTTTATTATTGTGAGCTATTTCTGTTGAGAGAGAGAGCTATAAACCTTATAAGGTTTCTCTACCTTCGACGTAGTTCCGAGAAGGAGAGGTTCTATAGTGCAAGGGTGACTATGGTGTAGATCCTTGGACTAGTTATCTCCTCAATAAGGTAGATACCAAGTAAATACAAGGAGTTAACATTGTTTTGAAGTTTCTACTATGCAAAATCAAGTCAATCAAAAAATCAAAGCGAGTTATTCACCCCCCCTAGCTCAATCGGTCCTAACAGTGTGAAGTATAAGTTATGTCTCTTTTCACTTATCAGCACCACCATAGTAATTTGGATATTGTGATTTTTATTTTACTATGCAAAAGTATTGTTATTCCTGTGACAATTTAGTATACACTTCTCATATCATACATACCACTGTATTAAACAACAAATACTACATACAAAGATATAAAACTAACAACAATACATAATTGTGCATGTACATTCCCTACCCAACTATTTTGCTTACAATACTATAGATAATTAATCTGATGTTTTATAGAACTTATCCCTCAAAATTGATATAATTACATCAATTCTATTTTTTTTTTCATATCTCCTTGTTTGAAGTCCATCTTCAGATCGTATAAAAGATATCGATTGTATTGCATCACAAAGAAGTCACAGTCAATGTTATAAATAACATCAGTAATTTAATATTCGATATTTTATATTAATATTTTCTATTCACACTCTTTGATCTTGACTTACCTAGCTTCTTGTTGTGGACATTCTATTGTGAGAGACACTCATTAGTTGAAGGGATGACGCCTTTCAAAATTTGGATCAATAATAGCAAGGTGCTCACGACTATATTGTTTTAAATCTAATACCTGTAAGATTAAACAGGAAATTAAAATTTTACATCAACCATCATTTATACTACATTACTAACATACACATGAATATTAGATGCTCACCGCTATTTCAAATTCATATTTCGATTTACTTCCACTTGCTAGAGAATTGTAATGATTGAACATCATTGATTTGGTGCCCATCAACAATAAGTGGAAGTGTGCATTAATACTGCTCTAAGGTATAAAAATATACCTAAATTCTTCATCTTCTATATCTATTTTATCACTTATTGTAAGTCAAACTTGCTTGAGGATTTTATTGATGACTACAAATATGCAAAGTCATACATACTTAACTAAATAATAAAATTTATTCAAATATTATATATTCTCAAATCATTTAGATTCTTTACTATGAAGAAGATTGAACAATATATAGACTTGTTGTATGTCCTACTATACGAGGATGCTCCTCTAAATAGAATTTTACAATACATGTCAATTACCTCTCCTTTTGTCAAAATTTCTCTATTCACACCAGATAAGAAGGAATGCACATTTAAACTAAAGGGTGGATCCTCCCAAACGAAATCACTTGTAAACCTGCAAAATAAATCAATGACTATAAATCACATAATAAAATTAGAGAACCATATAATTAACTAAATTAGATAATCATATAATTATCTTGACTTATCACTTAATTAAATCAACTTTGTATTTAACACACTTTAGATTCTCCAATTGTTTTAACGAGTAGGTTATATCTTTGTCTTATTTTTTCTGCTTTGAAGTCTTAAAATGTTTTTTCATAAACTATACCCATAAACATAAAACATATTTAATTAATAAATTAAATCAAACAAAATACTATTTTATATGCAAATACAGACTTACAGCAATGACTTGTTTACTCATTTTGTTAAATTGGGCAATCCTAGCTGCATCCTTCTCTACCTCTTCTTCAGAATTACCTTCCATTAATGTGACGATGTCTCTTTCTTCTTCCATATCATTCACATCAAGTTTTCCTTTCCCCTTCTCCATAACATCAGGTTCTTTTACAAATTTTTTACCCCTATTTTTGTTAAAATGTTCTCCACAGGCTCACATATTTGTATATTTCTCCGCTTCCTCTTAGGTAAAATTTGGAGTCACAATGGACTATCAATTTGAGTATCCTTGTAATCATAGCGACTTCTGTCACGTCCTCTTCTACTTCTTGTTCCAAAAGCTACTAGTTCATATTGAGAATCGACTACAAGATCGCTTGATTGAGATTGCATGCCTTTATTTTCTATTATTTCAAGCAATTCTTTCACCCTATCATTCAAATATATGTTCTCCATTGTTAGTTCCTTAATTCAATTTGTTTGAATAATGTAGTTACAACATTCCTTATTACTTTATCTTCCTATTTCGTTGTCTTTAAATTGTGATGTCTCCATTGGACGTGAAATGCCATCAATGTCATTAAGATTCTCAACCAATGATTTCTCATATTGGATAGGGATTAGGTCAATCATAACTTGTCAAATTATTAAAATAAATGTTAAAAAAACACATTAACCTAACTTAAGTGATAATATTCAAAATTTACCTCTTTAGATGAGATTGAGTCGAACAAATTCTTCACCTTACATAGGGATGTAAATGAACCAAACGGTTCGCGAGCTATTCGGAGCTCGATTCGATAAAAAGCTCGTTCGAGTTCGTTCGTTTATCTTATCGAGCCGAGCTCGAGCTCGATTTTGAGCTCGACAGTTTTATCGAGCCGAGCTCGAGCTCAAGGATATTCGGTTCATAAGCTCGCGAACATATTCGTTTATAAGCTCGCGAGCCAAAAAACGAGCCTTAAATCGAGCCAAAAAACGAGCTCTAAAACGAGTCAAAAAAATGAACTCTAAAACGAGCCTTAAAATGAGTTTTAAAATGAGCTAAAAACGAGCTTAAAAACGAGCCCGAGCTCGCTTAACGAGTTAGGCTTGTTAATTTGATAATCGAGCTAATAATGAACCGAGCTTGAACTGTTCGCGAGCTTGATAATTCTAAAACGAGCCGAGCTCAAGCCTTGTGATAAAACCTCGATTCGAGCTCGAGCCGAGCTCGAGCTCGAGCACGAATATAACTTAAATGAGCCGAGCTCGAGCCTAATACTGTTTGGCTCGGTTAGACTCGTTTACATCCCTAACCTTACTAACATATAAAGGAATATATTCCTTCACTTATTAATTCGTGCTCCTTTAATTTTGTATGATTTTTGAATTGGAGCATACTCCAAAAATCATGCCTAATTCATTATCACAAGTGTTAGATAGTTATATATGTCCGCAAAATATTGTTAAATTTAACATCAAATATAAACTCACTACTAAAAGACCAACAAAGTCCTTCAGGTAGGGGAAGTTGGTGTTAGAATGTATTGTCTGAGTTGATGAAAATATATCTTTAATCTTAGATAATTATGGAATCATAAATTTATGGATGACTTCAACCCAATTGAATCTAACAAGATTCTCAAACTCATCTACTATATCTATAAGATATAAAAAGACCTTATATGTATTAGAAAAAAATAAGACATAAATAAATATATACAAAATGTAGAATTTGTAAAATAATAAAACATCTTCTTCTTTGACATAAAATTTAAATAACTCTTCAATTCTTGATCTGGTAGTTTCTTTTTTATTTGAGAAGTTAGAAAAAGATCATCTGATGCTTTAGTTGAATTGATCGGAGTTAAAGCACCTTGACATGTAATACCAAGCAACAAAGAAACATCTCTTCTTGTGAAAGCAACTAATACACCTGAACAACTTAAATTGTTAGTTGACTTCTACAAACAAACAGATAAATAAGTATCAGGTTTACATTGGGTCTAATATAATCTCATGTCAAACCCAATGTGAATATGATATTATCTTATATCAGACCTAACATGAATCTGATATTTAATCATATCAAGTCTAAGTTGAACATGATATAAATATTTTATTTTATTATACAACTACTTTGTGATTAAAATTGATAATTATTAACTATACCTAAGAATCTAAAGATTTGAAAAATTGAATCCTAATCTTGAAATATATTAACAAACATATATGCTACATATATTATATATCCAAGATGACTATTTATGTAAAATAATAAATTCATGATGTATTTATTTCTTTATGGATGCTTGAAAAAAAAATTAAAATGACTTATAATACTGTTTCAATACAGTTTATGCCAAGTCAACTTAAACCTACAGTAAAAACAATTTTAAAATTTTAACCAAACTCAAATGAGTTTTTTAAAATCAAAAAATTTATAAGGTGATACCTTTACAAATAATTGAATTGCAAAATATGATGCAAACCCATTAACTTGTGCCATTATGAAAAAAAATTATTGCCAAAACCTTAAAACTTGTAAAGTCACAATTCAATGTGAATTTATAGATAGAAATACTTAATGCCGCCTAAGAGACACATGAAAATACTTTGAAAAATACCTGAAAAATAAAATTTTCATATCATTTTACTACACCCTTAAAATTAAATTTTCATATCAATTTACTGCACCCTTTCATAAATAAACAACTACAATATAACTTTTGATAATTTTTATATTCCACGTACTCTTTTAATAAATTGTTGATATTTCAATGGAACTAGTGAGATTTTTAATTGACTGAAATTAAAATATTACAATTGGATAAAGCTAATCCAAGTTTAATTTGAAGGCTATACATAGAGAAAAGGAGAGCGCCACTAGAATTTACCAAACTATCATCTTGAACAAATTTCACAGCTCCAACTAATTTTTATAGTTTTTTATGCTTTTATTGTTTTGTTCTTGTTAGTAAAAGATAATGAATACATGAGATGAATCAATCTTTAGAGTTCAGAAAATCTCTTGAATCATGGTTTGAACTTTTGTGCTCGTACACGGCAAGTAAAGATTAAGTTGCTTTTATAGCTCTGGTGATTGGAATGAAAGCTTTTTACAGTTCTACTGATGAAGCTGCATTCACCTACATAATTCATGTCCTTCTCAGTATGAAAGAATTTACTTGTATTTAGATTGCAAAGAGGCCTAATCGTGTTGGGAGAAAAAGGGGGAGTGCCCTTCAATTGGAAGGCAAATCGGACAATAGCTTAATTCCAATATAAAATGGCATTTATTCCGATGGATGGAACTCATGGAACAACTTGTTGAACTAAGCATATGATTTTTTGTTTGGCACGATTCTGATATAATAAAATGTTTTGCAATTAGAATCACAACAAGAAATGGTTTGATTTTCATTAGTTACTTGTCAGATTGTCACGCTCCAGAACCAAAAATGTTGGCGAAAAGGTCAAAAAGACAGAATCATCGATCTATTCAGAAAAACAAAGAACCTTCTTAACGATAAAGAGAGAAGAGGAGATGACCATCAGAAGCACACGGTTAGTATCAGCAAGGCAGATGAACAGCCGATTCAGTCCGCATCAAGGTTGGGCATAGCTCTCATCATATGATCCTTCCACTCGATAAATAAAAAAAAAACAAAAAAAAAAAAGAGGAAATCGAAGACAAAAACTCGCAACAAAATCACAAGAACCATAAATCTCAAAGCAGATCTGAGGACAAACAAGCGCAATCCAAAGGGAAAGAAAAATCAAAATAGAATCATGAAATTGAAAATAGCTAGGCTCAGGAATCAAAATGGGTAGAAGAATTGATGTCAGCACATGAGACGATAAACCTCATCTGCGTGGTGCATGACTTCATTCTTCATCATCGCCCGCTTCGAAGATCAGAACGGCAGAAGGTCGAGGAGGCAAACCTGCGATGGGAGGATGATGAATAGGACGGACAGTGCAGATGGCAAAAGTTGATTTATATAGAGAGAGAGGGGGAGAGCGGCTACAGGGAAACCCTAGACTTTGTGGGTTAAAATTATTGGCCCGGTCCAAATTGATTTATTTATGTCCAGATTGCCAAGTCTATCCAATCTAAAATTAAAAATAATAAAAAAACAAACAATCGCCAGTCCAAGCATATGACCGGGCCAATAGTTTCAATTTAAGGAATCAAGGTAACTTACTTAGAAGAGAGAAAAAAATGTCTTAGTACGAGTAACTCATGTCATACTCCTAGAAAAAACACTCGAACCAGCTCAAAAAAAAAAGTATTTGTATCCGAAACAAACACTAGTCGGTAGATAAAGAATACCTAGGAGTATAAGACAACTCTCTCTAAAAAATCTCTGTAATTTCGGAAAAAGGCATGTCTCCTCACAAGAGAGTCATAGAAAGGGGTGCCTCCTCACAAGGAGATCATAGTGACTAAGCCAGGGTGACTATTTACTAAAAACTCAGGCCTTTGAAAAGTTGTAAGATCATGTATAGAGTTGTCAGACGGGCCAATCCGTGGTGGAGTGGGTCGGTCCGTGACAGGCTAATCATTTGGCGGGGCGGGGCGGGGCGGGGCGGGCCAACCCGCCAACTTGGCGGATTGAGAAATTTCCAACTCAACCCATTCTAAGGTGGGTTGCGGGTTTGGCGAGCCAACCCGCGGGCCCATCAAATTTTTTTAAAAAAATTAAAAAATATTTCATATCTTCAACATTTTACTTCGAAAAAGTTTTCTACAATTAAATATATACATAAACATGTATTTTAAATATAAATGAACGCAAACGAGTACTTATTTTGGATGAAAAGTACTATTTTTATTTCAAAATTATAACAAAGAAAGATAATAAATTGGTCTAAAACTTACCTTACATGTGTTTTTCAATTCGTGGGCCAACCCAAGCCCGAGCGGGCCGACCCGCGCGGGTAGACCTGACCACGGTTCGGAACCGACGGTTCGACGGTTCGGAACCGCCGGTTCGACGGTTCCAGGCAGGTCGACCCTTAACCTTAACCGCCCAAGACGGTTACGGTTCACGGTTCAGAACCGCCGGTTCACGGTTCGGTTCACGGTTCGTCACGGTTCGTCACGGTTCAAGATTAATATGTTAATAAAAATTAAAAATTAAAAATTAAACATTAAACATTAAAAATTAGAAATTAAAATTTATTAAAAAAAGGGCTTGCACTTATTTAAGTTACCTACGTATCCCTTTAGGGGAATCAAAGCCCACGTAGTTCTTTTACATTTTTATCCTTTTACATTTTCATTCACTTCCATTTCCTGTTCCTGTCTTGTTCCTTCAGTATCAAAATCTTCAACTTCGTCATCTGAAAGTTGCATTCCTTGGATTCTTTTCTCCGCTCTGGTCCAATCGTCCAGTAATGCTTGGGCTTCCAATGAGTCAGGAGACAAAGTTAATCGTCGTTCATCTAATATGTTGCCGCCGACACTGAACGTCTGCTCCACAGCAACAGTTGATGCGATCACGGAGAGAACGGGAAAGCTTTGAGCCTTCTGTGACCACCACTTTAAGATATCAAGTTTTCGCTATCTGCTTCATTAAAATCAAAAGAAGTCGTAAAATAATTCTCAAGTTCTGTGTGGAACTTGAGGATCCCCGTGGACGTTTGTCAGTTCTTTTAATAAGAGTTGTGCTTTTGTAAGTTTTAAATTACTACTAGTAGTTTGTTGAATTTCAGAAATATTAATTTGTGTTCCATATTTTGCATAATATTGATTATAAATATCATATAAATAAATTCTAACATTATATATAATATTAGCTGGATCAGGGGAAGAAGAATCTTTAATTGGAATTAAAGCATCATAATATAAAGTTAACATTTCTTGTAAAACTTCTAATTTAAATCTAGGATCTAAAGCAAATGCAATTAAATAAATTTCAGGAATTAAATAAAAATATTTTTCCCATTTAGTTTTCATAGCTAAGATGCAAGGAGATAAAGATTCATTATTAATATGTTCATTTAAAACTAATACTATATTAGAAAAATTTTCTAAAACTAATTGAGCAGTGGGATAATAAATACCGGAAAGTTGTTCGGTTGCATCATTAAATACTTTTAAAATTTCACAAATACTACTACAAATATTCCATTGTTGTGAAAATAAATATATATTAGTATTAGTGTTTTGTGCAAAAAATGAACATAATAATTCTTTATATTGAAATGAATCTTGTAATAATTGGTATGTTGAATTCCAACGTGTTGGTACATCACGTGGAAATTTTTTAGGTCTCATTCCATTAATTTTACAAAACCTACCCCATTGTTTCATTATAGATGGATGAGACCATAAATAAGAAATTGCAATTCTAATTGGTTTAATATAACTTTCTAAAATTTTTAAACCATCTTGAACACATAAATTTAAAACATGGCATACACAACGAATATGAAAAAATAAACCTCCAATAATAGGTTGACAAACAAATTTTAGATCATCTATACAAGCGGTATTGGAACTAGCATTATCTAATGATATTGAAAATATTTTATGAGTTAAACCATATTCTTCTAAAATTAAACATAATAATTGTGCGATATTATGAGCATTATGTGATTCATCAAAAACTCTATAAGCTAATAATTCTTTTTGAATGTTCCAAGAGTTATCGATCCAATGGCAAGTCACACCCATATACGAATGTGTTTGCCAATGATCACTTCAAATATCGGAACATAAAGAAACTTTATTATCTAATTTACTAAATTCATCAATTAAATTGCTTTTTCCTTGTTTTACTAATTTTTAATTGTACGAGTAAGTGTAGTCCTAGGAACACGTTTAGCACATGGATTAAGAGATTCTTTACAAAATCTTCAAATGTGCATTTAGATCCAAAACTAAAAGAAAGATGTTCTACGGAAACAAATTTAGCTAATGATTCTCTTAATTTATTATCCGAATATAAAAATAAACCGGAATCGGTACTACCGCTAGTTGAAGAAAATCTTGATAATTGTGTTTGAGAACGGTCGAGTCCATATTCCGTCGGGTGCTTCGTTTCTACATGTCGTTTCAACGACCCATAGCCACTGGCTTGGAATTTGTAGGAAGCATTGCAGTGCTTACATTTTGCACGCATTTCTCCCGACGGAAGAGTGACCTTCTCAAAATGTTTAGTAAAAATAGAAGATTTTAGAGGAGGAAGTTCCCGAACCTTAGAAGTAATTGCATCGGTACTTCCTTGTGTGTCGGGTGTCGGATTCGGAAGATGCTCGATCTCATCATCGGTGGATTGAATGTTGGGGTCCTCCTCCCGCGGATTCATTATTTGCTTTCCCTTCCGAGCTCGAGATGATGCACCTCCGCGGCCTCCTTCCATTATAATTGAAAATTGAAAACGAAAGCGTGTAGAGATTAGAGAATACGAAAATGAGATTAAGAGTAGAGAAGATGTGTGTGAAAAATGATGAAATAAGCTCTCTATTTATAGAGTTTTGATAGTAACGGACACTAAATCATAGCCATTGATCAAAAAACGGTCAAATGATCCTAACCGTTGAAAAAAAATACCTAAAAACCCTCCCAATGGCTACGAACCGCCGGTTAATCGGCGGTTCCAACGGCTATGAACCGCCGGTTAACCGGCGGTTCAAGCCGTTTAAAAAAAATTTGCGGTGAACCGCCGGTTCAACCCACCGGTTAACCGCGGTTCGCCGGTTACATCCAATGAACCGGCAACTTGCCGGGCCGGTTCCGGTTCGACCCGGCGAACCGGGTCAACGGGCAACCGGCCCGTTAACCCGGTTACGGGCCCGGGCCGGGTCCGGGCCAGACCCGGCCCGGGGTCGGGTCTACGCGCGGGTCGCGAGCCTAGGCGGGTCGGGCCACGGCGGACTTGGGTTGATAAAATTCCAACCCAACCCGCTTAAATTATTTGGCGGGGCGGGCCAACCCGACGGACCCAACCCAAATTGACGGTTCTAACCATGTATGAGAGCTAACACCTGCCCAGTGCGAGAAGGTCAAGGAAGTTGGTGACCTAATGATAGGGGAGTCGGTGATCGAAGCCTCAGTGCACGGCGGCCATAACTATAACGATT